>NC_041396.2:201313725-201541225 GCF_900747795.2 Erpetoichthys calabaricus
AGGAGGAAGTGGGAAGGCCTAATGGAAAAGGAAACTCTTTAAAAAGGGTCAGTAGGTAAGAGGTTTCTTGCTTTCTGCTTATTTAGCATTTTTCTTCACTACTTTCATGTATCTCATAACCTGGGTATTTGAACTTTTTTGCACATTTTGGACATTGTCATTATTTGTAGTATATGGACTGCACAAGAGGTCCGTAGTCTTTCAGAGTACATCTTGTATTGTGTTTTGTTACATGTTATATGTTTTGTTTTTAACTGTACTGTTGCAATGCTCTGAAATTGTTATTGAAATGTAAGAATATGTTAAATTGAACTGAAATAAACATGGAAAGACTTACAAGAAGCACAATTTTGCTTAAATGCTTTAAACAAACAGTGTGCTCTAATGTGTGATGTGCTATCAGAGTAAGGAAATAAAAAATGATTTGTTTGTCTAAAAAGCTCTTTCCGACTTTCCTAGAATTTTTGAAAAATGATTTCTGAGTTGCAAACTAAAATTCTAGTGACTGTTATTTTAATAATGTTGTGTATTTCATATTGCGCGTATTTGAGGAAATACTTATTTTAACTAAACAAGAAGAGAAGAATCGCAAATCTCTTTTTGAAGCTCTCAGATAACATTAATTCAAAATCAAAATAAAGGTAATACTAACTATATTTGGAATGCAGTTTATTTTTATTGAATTGTTTCAGAATTCAGAGATGTCCAGATACCATTATAATAAATAAAAATTTGTAAAATTTCAGAACAAATTATACTTTTTGTTATACTTGAAAACACATGTACAGTATATTAGAATAACGATTTAGGTATAGCAAATAATGATTTAGATTCAGATATTCAGGAGTGCCTGATTATAAACTGCAGTAATTTTACTAGGGATCAGAATGGTTTAATCTTCTGTTTGCTTCTTCTTCTTCATCTTCATCTTATTACATTTCTATGTAGGATCGATGTGCTTGATCAACCATCTCCAAACAGTTCTGTCTTGCACCTCCTCCTGAGTTATACCATTTTCTTCAGATATTCTTTTAATTTATCCACCCACTTCTCTCACTTTCTCTTCTCCTGTACTACCATTCTCATCTCTTTTGCCCACATATTCATTGTCTCTTCTTATCACAAGTCCTTACCACTTCAACCTACTTTCCTGTACTTTCTTAGATATCTCTCACACTTTTGTTGTACCTCTGAATGTCTCATTTCTTATTCTCTCCTTCTTTATCACTGCACACATCCATCTCAACATTCTCATTTCTGCACCATCTAGCTTCTTCTTCTCTTGTGCTCCCATAACTGCCCTTGTCTCACTTCCATACATCATTGCTGTTATTGCTACTGTCTTAAAAATCTTACCTTTAACCTTCGCCTTAATTCTTCGATCACACAATACCAATCAACTAATACAGTCCATTAAAAAGTTCATTCTGTAAGAATGTCCGTGGGTTCATCATCTTGTTCAGAAACCCAACCACTTGTATGTAGTCCAGTTCTCTTTGTTTCTTACTCAGTTCAGCCTGGGTGCTCTCTCTATCTCCATCTCTGCAGATAAACTGCATACATTTAATAGCCAACAAATCAAATGAATATCACTAGACTCCATTAGTGAGTGCAAGTTCTCTCCATCTCAGTGTGGGTTTCCTCGAGATATTCTGGTTTCCTTTACCTAGTATCTGTAAGGCTGGTTGTGTGATTAAGTTGGCCCAGGAGACTGGTGTTCCATCCATAGCTAACTCCTGCCTTCTCTCTAAATCTACCACAACCATATAATAGAAGAAGGGAGTTAAGGAAATGGATGGGTTGGTGGAAATGGTTTAGTTTTTGATTCTGATTGTACTTTAAAGAGAGGCACAGAGACATTTCAAGAAAAGGACAATTTCAAAACTTACTCACAATGTGTTACTACTTAGAGGAGACGTGTTAGACATCACAAATATCAAGTGTCTCTTATTTAATCTCTTTTTTTCAGCCAAGTCATCACTTTTTGCCTGCAGCGCCTGCATGTTTTTTATTTCCTTTCCATTTGCATGTAATTGTCACCATACTCTATACATTTTCTCAGAAATACACAATAAAATATTATTAACACCAGCCAAATCTATACATGCATGCTGTTTTGTAATATTCACGGTGGTATGCCTATTTAGCCACTTGGTTGCAAAGCATTCCATTCTCTTGCAATAACTAACTGTTGGTCACTTAAATTTCTTACAGATTTATTTGGAATGAATATTCTCTAAATGTACTGTATATTAGTGCAACTGCAGTTTAAGTTGATTATGTGCAAAATTTAGTAGAAGTATAGGATGATTTTTATTTTTAATGTGCTATCATGGTCGTGACGTTCGAGTCAGAAGCACAAGGAAAGCTCAAGGGAAATGGTAGAATAACTCCTGATGTCTCAGTGCTTGTTCTTCTCTTTTCCAAGATGATTGACCAGACAATAATATCAACAGGCCATGCCCAGGAATGTCACTTGAAGCCCTGGGCTGAATGACCACCCAATGAGCAAATCAACAGGGAAGGATACAACCACCAAGCAGTCAGTTCACTTGAAAGCAGGAACTCTGTCATGTGGAGAGTGCATGTTATGTGTGACGAAGAGCCTCTGACGGCAGTACTTAGTGGTCATGAGCTTAAGATAGGCTCTGAGACATAACAACCTGTAGGAAAATGCCCAGCCTAAAAAACTGAATAAAGAGTGCATTGGGACTAAGTAATATGGGTTTTTAGTAATTTTTTGTTCCTGTCTGAAAAATGAAACTTATCTTAAGAAAACTGAATGGATAAAATAGGAGTTCTCTCTCTGCTTTTCCGAGTGCCTCACAGCAGTAACAATACATTATTACAATATTTGTTCATTGCTGCTGTACTGACTTCAGATCCTTTTGAAGATGCAGTCAAAACTACAAGAGACAGATTGTATGAAGTTTCTTCACTGTGGCCTTATGTCATTCTGCTGTATTCATCCTTCCTGAGGTGAAGAAGTATCTGATCAATAATCAGCCAACATGCTACTGTACGTAAGTGTGGTTAGGTGACTTTACTATTTAATGCCCATGGACCTATAATGAAATGCAAACACAATAAAAAACATTTGTGCGCTTCATCGATACATATGACTGTTAATATGAATGTCCTGTCAAGAGACAATTTCAGACTCACACATGCATAAATTTTTAACACATGGCCCTTGTAGGATAATAAATTACAACTGACCTTAGGCATGTATAAACATCTTATCTCCCTCTCAAATCTGCTTAATTCAATTTGGTATCATGGGGGGCCAGAGCCCATCCTAGCAGATGAAGGAATTGGAGGATAACCTACACAGACATGGCTCAGGTCAGGTTGGGGAGCATGTACACTACACGACAAAACAGCTAGGGATCCTGGTTTGCAACCCCCCAGGCAAACACAAGGTCCAGTCCAACCCCCCAGAAATGAACATCTATCTGCCACGCCAGTTATGTGGGCGTCCCCTTGGCCTGGTGCAACAACTTGGGTCAATGAGGATTCTGTGAGTCGGATCGCCCTCTGGGAATCGCGCAACATAGTCATAGTGCTATAACTGACGCTCCCTCATAATGCAGGTGATATGCCTCATTTGGGACTCTGTGAGTAACCACTTGTTTGACACAATGTCAAACTAGCAGTACTCAAGCATTCTCCGAAAACACACAGTCCCAAAGAAGTCCAGTGTTTGTCTCAGATTACTGGATAGTGTCCATGTCTCACAACCATATAGCAGGACAGGAAGCACCAGGACTCTAAAGACTTGGACCTTCATCCTTTTGCAAAGATATCAGCAGCACCACGCACCCCTTTTCAGCGACTTTGTGACCCCCCATGCTCTCCCAATTCGTCTATTGACTTCATAGGAGGAGAAACCAGGGACTTGATTGTGATTGCCGAGGTAAGTAAACCTTTTGTCAAGGTCAACATTCTCTCCGCAGTCAAACACACTGCTGATGGCTGTGCCCAAGAGGTCATTAAAGGCCTAGATCTTGGTTTTTATTCAGGACACTCGCAAGCCCAGACACTCAGACTCCTCTCTCAATCTCTCAAGAGTCACAATCAGAGCCTCCATTGACTAAGAGAAGATCACAGCATCGTTGGCAAAGTCAAGATCAGAGGATTTTTCTTCACAAATAGATGCCCCATAGCTGCTGGACCTCACAGCCTTCAACCCAACACTCTGTCCATGCAAGCATTGAACAGAGTATAAGCAAGAACACACCCCTGACAAACCCCAGAATCAACTGGGAAAAATCCAGAGGTTCTGCTTCCACTCTACTCACAGTACCAGTGTACAGGCTGGCCATGATATGCAGCAACTTCATGAGTATCCTGTGAAGTCTCAGGTTGTCCCACAAGGCAGCCCGGTCAACTGAGTAAAACAGTTTGCAAAATTGACAAAGACTGCAAAGAAACTCTGCCAATATTCTTATTTGTGCTCCATGAGAACCCTCAGGGCCAGATGGCTGCGGTTGCTGGCAGGTGAGCAAGTCATCACGGATCCTATTGAGGATGACCCTAGCAAGGACCTTACTTGGCACTGAGAGCAGTGTTATTCCCCTGTAGTTGTCACAATCCATGGTGATCACCTTTCCCTTTCCAGATAGGGACGACAAGTCCAATTTTCCAGCCAGTTGGGATGACACCCATCTCCCAAATGGAAGCAAAGATTGCTTGCAATGCCAGAAGGACAGTCTTACCACCAGCCAGGAGAAGTTCACTTTGGATACCACAGATCCCTGCAGCCTTCACTACCCTCAGCTGGTTCATTACCTGTGCAATCTCAATGAGATTAGGTGGTTCACAGCTAATTGGAGGATCAGCCTCAAGAACAGTGGACCCAGAGATGGCCAATGTCCTGACAAGAGGATCAGCTTTAAACAACTGCTCAAAGTAGCAGCAGCGGGTCACAATCTCAGTGTCATCTTTAAAGATCGTTCCATCAACTGCCCTGACCGTGACTCATTCCTCATTCAATTCCTCTGTGAGCAGGATGTGGGTCACTAGACCACAGATGGTGTGTCAGCTGCTCACAGATACCTCTAAGAAATGCCTCCTTATCTGCCCTTAGAGCCCTCACAGCCATCATTCTCTGTTCCTGGTACAGACCGGAGTTGCCATCAAGCCGTACGCTGTGACTCCTCTCAATGATATGCAGGGTGCACTGCTAGATGAAACACCTCCTTCTGGGCACACTGGTAACACCAACACATCTCTCAGCAACCTTCAGGGTCTTTTTTTTTGTTTTTTCTGTCCTCCCTGGCCATCGGGCCTTACTCTTATTCTATGTTAACTAATGTTGTCTTATTTTAATTTCTTATTTTGTCCTTTATTTTTTCTTTTCTTCACTATGTAAAGCACTTTGAGATACTTATTTGTATGAAAATGTGCTATATAAATAAATGTTGTTGTTGTTGTCGAGGAATGCCTCCCACATCAAATTAGGATCAGCAGTCTCACCCAAGTCTGTAAGTTCTTCACACAAACAGTATGCAAAATCATTAGAAACAGCCTGATCTTGGAGTCTGGCCAGGTCCAGCCTCATTGTTCTAGTAGATGGTAGCCTACTGGAAAGAAGCTGGATATTCAACAACAAGTCTGTGGTCAGAATTCACAAACTGGGCACTTCTATAGGCCCTGCATTTTTGTAAGAGCTTCCAGTGTCTGCCCACGAGAATGTGATTGATCTCCTTCACCGCACAAGCAGTGTTGGAGTACCAAGTCCAAAACTGCGGCTCAGGGCACTAGAACCTGGATCCAGATATCCACAGCCCCCGATCTTTTGCAGAGTCAAGGAACATGGAGCCACTTCACCAGGATCGCCAGACCCATTGGAACTGACACAATCCTCATAGCCAGCCATGTCAGTGCCAGTGGTTGCATTGAAGTCACCCATGACCAGAGGAATGTCACCTCGCGGGCACCCATCAACTACCAACAATGTTGAGAATAAAATGTCACTCATCATGGTTGGAGCATACACTGAGACAACAGACAATACACCCAGAGAGTGCCTTCATCTGAGTCTCATAATACGTTCATTGAAAGGAGTGACATCGGAAACTATCAGAAGGAAGAGATCCTGCACAGCAAAAGCTACCCACCTGAGTATGAGCCATCTGAGTGACCAGACCGATAAAAGGTGTACACACCTACCCCTACCAACAACCCCTAAGTTTTCCCTGCAAGTTGGAGGACCCTTTGCAGGGCAGATGCAGTTTAACATCATGCCCAGGACTCCCCACAGACATGGGGAGAACTTAAAAATTTCATGCAGAAAACATCACTTCAAATCAAAGATCCATGAGGCATTGATGCTACACACTGCACCACTATTTTGTTGTGTCTAAACACGTATTTGTGCAATTAATATAAAATATGTCCCAAAGGCATCATAATTTGTAAGATAAAATCTATAAAATACTCCAGGCATTATGACAACCACATAACAAATAATAAAGAAGAAAAACAGAAATCACTAACTCCCACACAAGAAGACTGAAATGCATTTCAGTGGTTTCTGTCAGCTGCTGTTGTTGTTATTGATCAATTACCAATTTTAAATTTCTTGGAGTAGCTGTCACTCACAAACTGAAGTGGGCACCACACATTTCATCTCTAGTCAAAATGGCTCACCATTGCTTATACTTCCTCAGACACTGGGGGCCAGCTTGCATTTCTCCACTTGTTCTCTACAGGTGAACAATGGAGTCCATTATCACTGGCTGCATCTCACCCTGCTACAGCACCTGCTCAGCTCAATAATGTAAAACACTACAGAGGTTGGTGAAGGAGACCCAGAATATTAGTAGTCCAAAGCTGCCTTCAATTCAGCACACAGTATATACTGCAACACTTGCTGCCATAGGAAGGTAAACAATGTAATTAAAAACCTCAGTCATACCGTACAGCTGCTTTTCTCACTCCACTGTGATGGTGCAGGTCAGCTCTTCCCTTCCGGCTCATCCCAGGAGCCTCTTGAACCCACTACTGCCAATTACCAGAACAAGCGGATGAGGACATTCACACAAAGCAAGGGGTTGGTGCAAAAAAGTGTTTTTATTAAAAAACAGTTAAAACCATACATTGCAGTGCTCTAAATGTTTTAATAAATGAATAGATAATCCAACAAAAAGTGAAGGTGAAGGTTAAAATCAATCAAATAATCCATTAAAAGAATTGCTCTTGCAGCCAAGGAGGTGCCTAATCGGCAGTTCAGCCAACCTTCCGTGTCTGCTCTTATGCTTAGGCCCCTGTAGCTTTCTGTGGCTCCAGAAGGGCACTACATCAAGCCTTCAAATCCCACTGTCAGGCTCACATTCCTGTGACCCATGGGACCCTACAGGATGCCTCACTGAGCCTTCCAATTCCCCTGCAGCCCCACTGCCTCCCTACGGCCTTATGTGGCAAGTCACTCCAACCGAGCAGCGCTTCAGTTACTCCAGCTCCTAGGTTGCCCAGCCAAAGTGACCTCCTTCTGCCCATGAGTACTCTCTCTCGAGTGACTTCTTCCTGGGGGCCTGCATTCTCCCTCACTTGTTCACTCACGTGCCCCGCCTCTCTCCTTCTCTCCATTCTTTTCTTAATCTCCTTTCTTCTGATCTCTTTTCTTCTTCGTTTCGATTCTTCCCTTTTTTCACGCCAGCTCTTCCTTATACGTTTCCATGGGCGTACAATCTCAATCACAAACTGCAAGAAGCTGATGAAGCAATTGAAACTGAGCGCACACTCATATGCAGGTGCATTTCGCCCAAATTACTCCATCACCCCCCAGTAGCTGCGTGAGCACACATACCTATGGACATCGAGCCAGCCAAGTAATTATTTATTTATTAAAACGGCCCCTGATTGTTAAGACATGGATGTGCTATACCACATCCTCCTTTTTTGGCAAATGCTACAGGGCCATTGGCACTTACACCAGTAGATTTAGAAGCTGTTTCTACCCATAGGTCATAAGGCTGGTGAACGGTCAATCATAAGAGTTGAAATATTGCAACATAAACTGTATGTATAAATATATAATACTAATACAAAAACCTTCCACAAAAGAAAACTTTAAGGCCGACACACTTGTTCACACCTGTGTGGTAGTACAGATCTGACTAACATTTGGAGTTTGTTTATTTGTTTTTAATAGTACTAGGGTGTTGTGCTGTGTTAGCCATTATGAATGTAGCGAGAAGTCAAGCAAAATGACACCTTTTATTGGCTAACTAAAAAGATTACAGTATGCATGCTTTCGAGGCAACTCAGGGCCCTTCTTCAGGCAAGATGTAATCATTGTGTAGAAGTGGTGTAGAATCGTAAAAAACTACACCAGACAGCTTGACTTCTCACTTTGTTTTTAATAATGACTCAACTAATTTGGATTATTTGTAGCACCAGTAAGAACATAATCAATTACATTGCATTTGTTTTAAATTAAAAGTAAGTGTATTCGTTTTTCCTTCTTTTATGATCTGTGATACATACAGAAAACATAGTGGAAGGATAATCACTGTTTGCAATATTTTGTCATTCCCTCCCTTTTTAAGAAATTGATACAAATACAGTGGAATTAAATGTGAAGTTCATAGGTCAAAACCTCCCAAGCAGAACAAATTGCTCATTCAAATGAACTGTTCATTATTATACGATTCTGCTGTGATTGAATTTGTTTAGCAATAAATTAGATAGATTAGCAGAAAATGTCCTCAAATAGATAGTGAAAGTGTTCTTTTACATGCTTGTTAGGATTTCAAAATACATGCTAGAATATGAAATACGATTGCACAGTGGGTTGGTTGGGAGCTGTAAAATAGGCATGGAATTACTGGTGAGCTCATCATGGTCTAAGAGTGGCTTAAAGTAGCAGTTAAAAAGATGAACCGGATTTTACCTTCTATAGCGTATACATTGGATTCAGACCCCTTTGTTTTCTTCAGTTTATTGGATAATTTTGCTATTATTGCCCATTACCCTACACTCAATAATTCATTACAAAGTGAAAACACATTTTCAGGAAGGTTTGGCAATATAATAAAAATCAAAAATTGAAATCTCTCCTCCTTTTAAATATTCAGACCCTTTGCTGTGGAACTCCAAATTGTGATCAGATGCGACATGTTTGCTTAATTTTCCTTGAGACGCATCTACAATTTGATTGAGTTCCACCTGTGGCAAATTGAACTGATTGGCTGATTGGGCATCATTTAGAAAAGGGGCAAACCTGAGTATATAAGGTCCCAGAATTCACTGAAGTCCAAGGAACTCTCTGTAGACTGCTTGTTGTGGTGAAGAACAGATCAGTGCAAGGGTATCAAACCATTTCTAAAGCTTTGAGTGCTCCAAGGAAAACAGTGGCTCTTAGTAATTATGAAATGGAAGATGTTTGAAAACCCTAGGACTCATTCTTGAGTTGGTCATCTAGCCAAACTGAGTAACCAGGCAAGAAGCACTTTGGTCAGGGAGGTGACCAAGAACCCAATGGTCATTCTAACAGAGCTGCAGAAGTCCAATGTTGAAATAGAAGAACCTGTTGGAAGGACAACCATCTTAGCAGCACTAAATCAATCAGCAGTTTATGGTAGAGTGGTTACCAAACAGCATTTAAAGAATGCTGAGAGCAAAAGGAAAAAGGCCCTCTAGTCTGATAAGACAAAAATTGAACTCTTTGGGCAGAACTTCAAGCACTATGTATCGGGAAGGCACGGTACTGTTCATCAACTGTCTAATGCCATCTGAGAGATGAAGCATGTTGGTGACAGCATCATGCTATTGGGTTGATTCTCAGTGGAAGTGACAGCAAAAATAGAGTGAAGGATGAATGCAGCCAAATACAAAGAGATCTTTGAAGAAAATCTGCTCCACAGTGCACACGACCTCAGACTGGAGCGATGCTTCAACTTCCAGCAGAACAATGACCTGAAGCATACAGCCAAGATAATGCTGAAGTGGTTTTGGAACAAGTCTGTGACTGTCCTGGAGTGGCCAGCCAAAGTCCAGATTTAAACCCCATCGAACAACTGTGGAGAGACCTGAAGATGGTTTTTTACAGATGCTTCTCATCCAGTCTAACAGAGCTTTAGAGGAACTGCAAGGAAGAATGTGATAAGCTACTCAAATCCAGGTGTTCAAAACATGTAGAGACTTACTGAAGAAGTCTCAAAACTGTACTTGCTGCCAAATGGCTTTCAGCAAAGTGCTAAATTAAGGGTCAGAATACTTGTATGAATGAGAGATTTCAGTTTTTTGATTTTTAATAAATATGCAAACCTTTCTGAATGCCTGTTTTCACCTTGTCATTATAAGTAAATGAATATACAGTATGCAAAATAGCTGATTTATTCATTTAAAATTGAATCTACAACACATTAAAGTGTGCAGAAATTGAAGGTGTTGGAATACTTTCTCAATCCACTTTATGTAAAGTACAAATGAAAAGAAGTAGTGCTTATGCGCTAATAATGCTACATTTTGAATAGTTGATGTCTTCATATTGCAAGACTGAAATGACAACAGCAGAAAACATCAAGAGAATTAATTAAATCATTTTATAATTACTGCCTATGAGTGGTGTGAGGGTTTAACATTAGCATGGAAATTACTAAGATGGATGTCAGCTGTTGTATTAAATTAAGTTTTTCATCAGGAACAGTAGGGCGCGAATGAAAACCACATTAACAGAGTAAATTTTGCAAAAATATTAGATACTTGAACTTTATGGATCATTTGAACATTGTTGTTAAAACTCCTTTACTGTATACTTTACATATTATACAGTAGCTTACTTTCATTTCCAGATGCAGAATGACTGGTGCATGCTTTTTCTACCACTTGAATTTATTTCAATGCTCTTTATACTGACCTGTCCAAAAGCTGAACACATCATCTTAATCGCTGACAATATCAAATATACAATTGCATGACACTGCTGCTATGAAGAAATTTCTTTGGCTTCCTGTTAATTGTAGAGCTAATTTTAAGGTTCTTTTATTAGTCCATAAGTACATGGATTATACTATACTGAAAACTGTAAAATGGATCTTCATTCTAGTTATGTTTCTTTTTTTCGTAACTCCCTCAATTAATTTTAAATGTAGGGGAAAGACTGCAGTTACTTATTATGCACCCAGATTATGCAACAGCTAAGAGACTCTCCTACTTTTAGTAGGTTTAAGTCTAATTTAAAAACTTCCCTTTTTTGTTTGGCATTTTATTGATTTTAATTTATGATTATTTAGCGCATCTGTTTAAAATGTATTGTTTTTATTATTTACTAGCCATGGTACCTGTCGAAGCCAGGTAATAGAATAATTTAAAAACATTTGCTATCTCTTGCCCTCTGTGTACCTTTGGTGCCTTTCTGCTGCATTAGCGCGTGCGAACATCTATTAAATGGTGCTCCCTTTCTCAAGCGTGTTCCTGTAAAGCCTGCTTCTCAGAGCCTGTCATTTTCAATTCTTGTCCAGTTTTTTACTTGCCACCTTTGAAGGCGATTCTCTCAGAATGACTCATACATCTTTACTCCTCCACATGTGTCTCATGCTCACATTTCCTCTTTGGTCGTGTTACCAAAGCCTAACTGACCAATCAGCTTGCTCAGGAGGACTGGACACACAGACCATAGCATTTTATTATACAGTAGAAAGATCAATTTATTACTTTTTAAATGTATATAAGTAGCATTACTATTATTATTATTATTAATATAGAATTTACCTTTGAACACTGTTGGCTAATGACATATGCTCAATCGTTGAAAAAGCACTGAAAAATCATGCTGGTCCATATGACCTATTAACGGAAAACATATTTTGTGTAATCAAATGTTTTTCCTTTTAAAGTACAGAATATAAGCATTTCATTAATTTTGCTTCCATCCCCTCATCTCATCCACTTGAAAGGAGATATTCAGGAGAAAGAACACAAAAGAAAGTGTCAAGGCCTAGCTCCTGAGCCAGAAACTAAAAGGCTAAAACTCAAAAGGGTTAGGAGTGCCATAATAATAATTCATTACATTTATATAGCGCTTTTCTCAGTACTCAAAGCGCTATCCATACAGGGAGGAACTGGGAAGCAAACCCACAATCTTCCACAGTCTCCTTACTGCAAAGCAGCAGCACTACCACTGCACCACCTGTGAGGACATATGTCATAAACCACCAGTCGCACATCAAGTATCTGGGACACTGAGAGGGCACACAACAGAAGTAAGGAATATTAGGCAGGCCCATAGTGTTACATGTGTGGGATGTGCGATTTAGGTTTATAGGGACACAAAATTATAAATAGTTCACATACTTAAATTGTATTTGTTGGTGATTTGGGTTTGGAAGAAGATCAAATATTTGTAAAAAAGTGTTTTTAACAGAGGTAAAGAGAATGGGAGGTTACACTTACTGTATACTCTCAGAGATATATAAGGTTCTTTGCAGAGAATAGCATAATGTGAGTTGGCTTCTTGTTTTATAGGAAGATAAGGAGCAGTAGAAGTCTACATGCGGATGGAATTGAGGAGACGACAATGCAGGAAACATTCAGCCTGATGAAAAACAAGAAAGACAGATGAAGAATATCCAACTTGGAATTCAATTACTGAAACTTTCAGGGCTCTTGCTTCGGGTTGTGATAAATTACAAATCCCGAGGTGTGCATGGTTTTGAGATGAGTTTTGAAATAGAAGAAGCAGCCGCAGACCCACTTCATTAGCTTTTTTCTTGGACTAATCCCTAGTGTTCATGTCTTAAGACAACGCATGACTCAGATCTGATAATAAATATAATAATTGCATTTATTAACCTTCAAAGGATAGATGGGGATTTTCTTGGTCTCCTACAGTACATTGTTTAATCATGATGAATGAGGAATAGTTTAAATTACAGTCATAAAATAGCAAGCTATCATATCACCTGGAACCTCTATGTTGGCTCAATGGGGATTTATGCCTAAACTTCTCAATGATAAAGTGGCAGTTCCTACAGTGTTGGTTCATCTCTTGAGTCTGTTGCTGCCTGTATAAGCTATAGCATCCCATAAGGAAGCTGAAAATTGGTTGAGTCATGAGTTTTTATTTATCCAAATAACTTTATAACCGATGTTTCAACTAGATGAGAAAATACGCCTGCTCAACTTTTTGTCAAAAATCTATTATCCTAATATATAAATCAAACAATTCATCAAAATTCATGGATGTGAGTGACACATTGCACCAAGTTCTTAGGGCTTCTACCAATGGAAAGATTCAATTCTTTCAATATGGTGAAGAGTGTTGCATCTGCAATTTGTTTCATCTATGAGCAGTATGGGTGTCCTGGAAGCCTTTTCCAGTCCCCTGGTGTACATATTTCTGTCCTTCTTGCTCTATTGCCTGGACTGGAACTGTTCAGGCAAGCAATGTAAAACCAAATAGTGTAAGTCAGTGCTGAGCAATAGTGGTTACAATGAACACTAACTCTACACTGCCTGTGATCTCAGATTTCTGATTCAAGTCTAGCCAGAGCCTATGAAAAACTTGATTTTGGCACAATATATAAAAAGACTAGGGTCTCTTTATATCATGAGTTATCAGAGTCCAGGATTACAAGTCATACAGCAATACAGGAAAATATACAGGTTTGGTAAACTCTGACCTTGGTGCTGAACTGGACCCTTTGTTGGTGCCAGAGTCTCCGGAAATATCACACCTTGCATCAGAGCTATGTATAATTCCTAGAAGTGCAATAGCCTCAGTGTTAGAACTCTGAATATAGATGTTTCATGTGCTAAGGGCCATCCCGTAATGAGCTTATGATTTCTTCTATCATTAGTGCACTTTGAAGTGTAGGCTGAATGCAAAAACTGTGAATTTCAGGAGCTCTCACCCTGGTGTGAAACTTTGTGCAATTCATATATGGTCACTAAATACAAAGATAATGGGAAGTGAAGTATGGGAGGACCATTTTTCTAATTTATTTGGTATTGAGCCCCTCACTGAATCCCACTGTTGCCATTTACCTCAAAGTTGCAAACATTCATCACAAGTGAGGAAGAACATACTGCTTCCCAGCTTCAAAAGATCCTTGTTTGCTTGCCGTTTCAAAGTTCACAGTTGCTAAGGAGAATCGGCCCCACCATACACCCCTATAAAGTTGTTGCCCACCCCCATGGGAAAAAACATGAGGGTGGACTTTGGGTTGTCTAGTACAAACAGCATTATTATTTACTATTTAGATAGGATGTTTGTTCTTACATACATATGTTGTTATTTGCACTGCTGTTTCCATCATCCAGTGTCCTGGTTTTGAATATTGTTCCCCATAAAATGACTGTGTGCGGTATGACACTTTTTTATTTGACCCTAGCTTTGATTCAAGGGTTGATTGTGTTATGTTGTGTTATCTTATTCTTTCTGCAATACCTTCATATGAATGTGGTGTTTAGAGTACTTTTTAAAACACATTTTTGTCGGCATGGAGCAATCCACAAAAGACTTTACATTAAAGTTAACAAATTTTTACGTTCATGTATAAGGATTTACAGAAAAAAAAGTGGCCATAAAAACTGTATATGGAAACATTAATTCCAGCAAAATATACATTTCAGGGACAGCCATCCCATAAATCCTGAATAAAACAAATAACACCTCAGATACTTTGGGTTTATAGATCTGTAAGGCTGTCTACCATATTAATAATATCCCTATTCTATTAGTTCTGCCACTCTAAATATATTTTATGTAGCTGGCAATCATGCCACATACATAAAGCTGTCATTATAAACAATTAAATGAAAGTATTAAACATGAAATGCTCTTTGTGTGATATTTAAAGTAAAACTTGTAAAGTGCAATTTTCTGTAATGTTTAACAATGCTGAAATTTTAGAACTTTTTCATATGAATGGCAGATGGGTGATATTTCCGTTAAACAGCTATTGAGACTGTTTACATTTTTTTCCTTCTGTGTTCAGTTAGTTCAGCTCATGCTGTCATCGTGGGCTGCTGGGATTCATTCTGTGCTCTGATGAGCTCTGTTTTGCTTACTTCTGCTCTTAAGTTATGGCTATTGCAGTTGTGTGTTTGAATCATTACTCTTGTAAGATGTAATTTGTATTTGTAAGTCTTGTACTGCTGACTAATATCAAAAAGAATTAAAATATCATGAACTTTTAAACACTTTTGAGTGAAGAATCTCTAACAATTTTTTCTTTAGCTCTTCATCATCAAACAGAAATGATTTAATAAATTTGTTTTATTTACCTTTCAGGATTGTAGCAAATTATCGACAATGTGACATTAACCTTTAGCCAGGATTGAAATTACTTAAACGCTAGTGTCCACAATAGTCTTTAAATACTGCTTTTTTCCATTCCCTGATTGGCCATTAATATCAAAACAGCTAACATTAGTTATGATAAAGTTGCTACGCCAGTCAAAACCACTTTCAATGTCTATGAGTAACTACTTGTTATTCATGAGATTTATGCAACCATTTAAGGTCAGTGTGCATGCTCCAGTTTAAGACTTGCAGAACGGTGAAGTGGCTATAGAAGCATACAAAGTCAAGCACTTAAACCAGAACAGTTTGGGCAATCTTGAATGAAAGGTAATTGGTTAAATAGTGGGATTGCAAGCTTCAGATACAAAGCCGCATTGGGTTCCAATATATAGGCGCCCTTATCACAAAGTTATCCTAATAAGATTATTTGTGCACTCCAGAAGAGTACTCTGTACATTGTGCAAAGAAAGTGGATTAGCCAGATGTTAAGTAAATGCATTAGACATTGGCTGTCAAATAGTGACTTAGCTGGTGGTCCCTTCGCAGAACAAGGTTGGAATCATTCCCATATGTTGTGCTGAACTTAAAATGGAGTTCAATATTTACAATAAGCTTAGCTCTGCATGACTCACTAAATAAAAGGAGCAATACATCTGTCCTGCTCAAGGAAAACCAACACATTCAGTCACAATAAAAGATGGCGTCTATGAAATGTGTTTGATAAGTTTAAGAAAATTCCCAACATCAAGGCTTTTAATTTTGAATTGATAAAAGTAGTCACTCTCACTTTTCTTGTTATGGATGTACCAAGGAAGAGGATATAGTAAGGAAAATTATTTTTTTTTGTAATGTCCAGTCTAATGTGATGCAGTACATACTAAGAAGCTTTGAATAAGGCTTTTAACATTCAAGTAGATGTTATGTCAAATGAGTATCATTTCCTCTAAATTCCACACGACACATTTTCTGTAACTGATGAGTTTCCTTCCATAAAGAACATGTCATGCAGTATGTATCCATAACATGACACGCATCTATAAAAACACACACACTCACAAAACTTTCTAAAAGATAACTTCAGTATTACAAGCAGATATCCTGCAACTGATAAAGAAAGATCCATAGACATAACACCTAAACATTACTTATGGTGACATCAGATAATATCTTATATATAAATGTCTATGTGCGGAAGTGTGTGTGTCTGTCTGTCTGGCCCGGAAGTGCGAGGCTACAGCAATAAAGCTCAAAGAGCCAGCAAGGTGGCCCCAAGTTAATGAGTCAGAAGAAGAAAGAAATATGAGGCTACAGCATGAAGCTGAAACAAAGCAACTCTCTCGCCAAAGTGAAACTTGCGTGGAAAGACAAATGAGACAGAAACTCACTTAGCAGCGGATTGACAAGGGGGGAGAGCACATCAGCAAGACTAATCCTCAAGGAGAGAGAAACTCATTTACACACTGATAGTCAAGGGGGGGCCAGCACGTCAGCAAAACGAAACCTCTGACTTTTTTTTCTGATTTCAATAGTTTCTGGGTGCCTGGGCTTTTTACAGCATGGCTTCCACAACTAGTTTAGAATAATAAATTAGTTCACATAAAGCATTATTATGTATAATATTAAATCATTGTTTTGCCATCCCATCAGTGATCTGAATATATTCAATGTCAACTAATGACCATGTATAGTTTGTTTTTGTATCAAACTCATTGTCAGAAATAGTATCATTTATCTCTGACCAAGAACTTGTGATACTGTAATTGTCTTATTTTTCATCAATTCATTTTCTGTAATTACTTTTTCCATTGCTGGGTTATTGGAAGCTGGAACCTAACTTAGTAAAATGAATACACTCAGGAGTACAACTACCCAATTTAAAGTGAGAAATCCCCTTTGAGACAGGGTATGCAAACTCCCTATCTGATCGCTCCTAGAAATAAAAGGAAACCCAAGTCTTTCAAATTATGCGGAAGCATCACTAACCAGCGTGCAAACACACCACCTACATATGAACTTCTAATGTAAGGCTGATGATAATGTAGCAGAAATAGACCATGTGATTAGGTCAGGCAAGCAAATCTGTAATTATTTCTGTGTTTACTGGCTGTATCCTTGGAGTATGAGGTTGTACAATCCCAAACCTTTGGTAGCCCCTTCCCTAATTTGTATTATGATTGAAAATCTGATTGGCCTAAAGAGATCTTATTGTTACTGAGGGCTCACTCTCTTGGCCCCATAACTCTTTAACAAGAGTGTGATGTTGCTTTTCACTAACAGTAAGTATCTGGTTAGTCTTATCACTTACATTACCCATTATCTAGTAAAATATGTGAATATTTGTAGAGAGCCCCTGTAGTCAATCTAAAGCAAATCCCACTAACAGACAATGCTGTTTCTGGATAAAGGAAGCACCTTTACCTCTGCTTTTTAGCTAAAACATCCACTTAAGGGAAAGATTTAACAAAAAAACAAAAAGATTATAAAGATGGTTTTTAGCTTTATTATTGCAGTACAATATGTGTACTTTAAACAAATACCCTAATTCAATCAGGTTGCATATCTGAATGCTACCAAACAGTAAAAGTTTGCAAACCTAGAAACTTAGCAACATTATAGAACAAATTAGAAATCCTCATAATTCTGCCAAAGGAATGTGCAGATATGCAGCAGATCACATTTAGGCTCAAATATTGAAAGAAGCTAAGAAATAACAGACCTTAAAATATGATGCAAGAAACTGACATGAACTGTAATACAAAAACAGAAGTAAATCCTCATTCCTTACCCTTGCAATCCCCATCCATTCACTTTCAGTTGCATTGAATCCCCAATTCATTCATTATGTGCAAGGCAGGAATCAATCCTGGATGGGACACCAGTCCTTTGGAGGGCAAATGCAAGTGCCCAACTATACTAACAGTGGACAGATTTAGAGGTGACAGAGAACCTGCTCTGTTTGTCTTTGGGGTGTAGGAAAAATGCTGAATCTGCATTGCGTAAAAATTGTTGTGAAGTGGAGTCAAAAACATTGCGAAAGGGTGTTATACTGACTGAAAAAAGGGCAGTAGGTAAAAATGAGAGTCAGGAGAAAGAAAGTCGTCAAAAACATAAGCAAATGTTGAAACTGGACGACTGAAAGAAAAATGATAAGACCAGGAAACTAATCAAACTTCAAAGTCAAAATTTGAAAGCAAAAAATCAAGGACTCACAAAAAGAATTGCAATCCAATTTGGATGAATTGGGGCTGCACAAGATGATAATTATGTACCACCACTGTGTTGATGACAACATCACCGCACAACATCAGTGCATTAGAGGAAGAATTAAAAATAGCAATAAGCAATGTGAACACCCACAAAATAGGAATAGGAAAAATATCGCAACTAAAATGATCTGGAAAAATAAACACATTTTATTCCATGGCTCTAATGAAAAAGAAAAATTTACTTGTAAAAAAAACAAAAAAAAAAACAAAAAAGATGGTACCAGGATGATTTTTTGGGCTAAAGAAAAACTTCAGTTATAACAGGTGTAAGGCACAGATATGACCGTACCCCAGGCTGGCAACTGCTATCTGAAAGCTGTAGTCTACATGGGCCTAAAAATGGAGAGCAGGCTTCAGAAATTGAAAATACATAAAAAAAATTAACTTTGAGAGAGGAACCATCAAACCTCTGGCTTGAATAGATATGCCCAAACAATAATAAAAAAGTGTTACCAAAAAGTGATTCACAAAAATTCACAAAATTAGAAAATAAGGGGAAAGGGGCAAACAGGGTATGCCAGAAAAGGTAATCAAATGCAACCGACTCGAAATCCACAAATCAGTATCAGAATCAGAGCAAAAAATCCACAAAGCCTGAATATGAAAAGAAGAGCATTGCAATACAAAACTCCTACGACACTCAGTGACAACCTCAGAAAAGTGAAGTATTGATTGTGGTCTTTGTTACCATTGTTCTCTACTTCTTCATGTTCCACCCACAGAACACTCTGAATGACAGAACATTTAAAGATAGAGCACAACAATACTAAATAATAAACCTAACAGAAATTTCACAGAAACACAGAAAATAATAGCTCAAATATAACTAAAACAATCAAACACAGAAAATATGCATAAGTCCAGGCTGCAATATACAGTAACTACTCCCTCTAACAAAATGTCATCATTCCTCTGGTAAAACTCTGTCCTCCTTCCTGTCTCTGCCAAAACAGCATCCATCTTGTGACCTGCAACAAAACGTTATCTGCATTCCCCTTTCCAAAAGGCCATAGTGGTCTATAGGTGTTGACATAACGTTCAGAGGTTCTCTTCCATTGCCAGTGTGGAAGTTCTTGTCGTGTTATCCTTAGTGGTGCTCTTGCCACCTGGCAGATTTCACTCATTGGACACCATATCATACACTACTCAGAACAGTAGACTGTGATCTGAACATAGGCGCTTATAAATCTTAAGTAAGAGTCATTTTGGAAACATCCCATAAATGTGACTTGTTGAGCTATGTAGAGATGAGAGGCCTTTTTTTGTAATCTAAACATTTTCTTAGGGTCTCCTTAAGTTTGTAAGCTTTTGAAATTAATTTTGGCTACACTCCTTTTAATTTCCATAGTGTTGATTGAGTGTTTAATGATGGTTAGTCTAATATAAAAATGTTTATTTCTAAACTCCTGCCAACTGTGGAAAAAAAATTATAATATTTGTCAAATGTGAGTAAATTAAACTCACAGTAAGTAACAATTTCTTCAAATTTTCTTTTCATACTATAAAAAAAACAATACAGTGTCCTCTTGCTATTATATCTTCATTTCATGGGTGTGGTTTTCATATCCATCCAAACAAAACAGACAAGCACAAAATGAATAATAACATTAAAAGATACATTACAAAAGTATAATGAAATAGTGGTCTTTAAGATACCATTTTTCTTTTTACACTTTTTTTGTTGTCCTTTTGACCTTTTTATCTGTTGACCTCTATTGGGTTTCATGTGTCACTCTTTAAAAAATGTCAGCATGCTCACATCACAACATGGCCATAGTTAGCACTACTTTATGCACTGATCAGACAGTGAGTATCAGGTTATGTCTATCTCAAAAAGAAGTGGACAGATATCACAGTCGACATGAAAAGGCGAGTTGCAGCCTACCGTCTGTTTATTCTGTTTCAGACAATATTAGAAAAGCTGACCCTGGTGCGATTCTCAGGCGGTGATGGTGCTGCCAAGCATATCTTCAGGCACTGGCTGCTCACACTTCTCTGCCTCAGAAACCGGTAGGAGACCATGTAGCTGTGTGCAGACGGACACTGTTCTGAGTCACAAAATGCAATAGTGGATGCTGTAAGAGATGTGGCCAATGAACTAAGGAATATAAGGACTGTACTATGTGATATTGACCACCTCTCTTCTAATTCTTCCATTTAAAATGTCTTCTAACAGCGCAAAAGTAGCCATGGTAGTTGGAATAGTTTGGCCATTCCGTGCACCATTATATTGTTACAGAATAGTTACAAACAAGTGAATTACATTTTTAAATGCAATTAATTTCAGTACATTTGATAAAACCTGCATCATAGATGTGAATCTTAAAATTAAATGCAGACCACAGAAACAGTAGCACTGCTTTGATGCTGGGTGGCGCCAGATTGCAAAACTGAGCAGAAAAGTGCCTACACAAGCGGGGACCCTGCCATGAAAATGTGCATGGCTTTACACCAATTTTAGTTTTTATACATCTCGAAGTGAGCGTGGAAACGGGTGTATGCAATATTTTTGTGTGTATGCACCATTTATCCACGAGGCCGTAGGTGTTGGGTTTAGCATTACACATGAGCAGAGTGACCTTTTCAATTACACTTTAAGGCTTGAAGGCCAGAACACTTTAAAGTAATCTGCTGGAAAATTGTATGTGATGGAATGAAAAGCATGAATTGTCTTGCACATCTCAGAATTAGCTGTCTTAATTATCATCAATCATATCAGCTACTTTTATATAATTTGATTTAATACTTTTCCTCACTGAACTATAATTGGAAAATTGTGAGTATTCATTTGTGGTTCTGCTTTCAGTATTGAGTATTTAAAACTAGAAGTGCCACAGGCAATGCCAGTTGGAATTTTCTTTAATCTATATTCACCTAATTTATTTCATTAGTTTGAATGTCACACTCCTGTCCCTTCTTCATTTTCTGTATTGTTGTTTTAACTCTGAAATTTTGTTCATAAAATGTGATTGATATGTTTCTTGTTTTTTTTTTACAAAAAAGATCCCCTGGTACTGCCACAAACTATGCCACTGAATTATAGTATCTAGCTGAATTTTAGTGAATCGCTGTCTCTCTCCTCCAACATGCACTTGACCACATATACATATTCTTTTGACTTCTAAAAATCAAGTCTAGCCACTTTTGTCAGATATTTTACACTGTATGTTGCCAACAAATATAAATTTCTATGACTCTTTCCTCCAGACAACTCTACAATAATCACAGAAAAAATATTACTTATAATCACTCATATTTTTTCAGGATATGTAACAAAAAAATCAAACGCTAATCTGAAAACTATCAGTTCTCCAGTTATTTCAAACAGCTAAAAAATTTTTTTAAACTCACCTAAAATTGCATTGCAAAGTTTTTCACAGAAATTAGTATACAAAGTACATTTCCTGCATCAATTCCACAGGGAAAAGGAGAACACGTGAGATGGCACAATGTGGACAGAGCAAGCTGTAAGTGAAATGGCTTACTTTTAGAATTTTCAGACACGGCAGCCCTGATGATTCATGCACACGTGAGAATGAGCAGTGGGCTTTCTTATGAAGACAGCAGGGCTGAGGTAATGTGCTACTTGGCGACGAATATGATTTGAGTACAGCTATATTGAAGTGCTGGTCACATGTACTGAATCACATACCCCCCACGGCTGTGTTTAGAAAGCTAAATACATACATTTCATTAAAACCATTGTTTTCCAGTATCCCTTCCCTTCACTATATTTTTATCTTTTGCATATAAGTAAAAAAAATCATCTAGCTTATTTGGC
This sequence comes from Erpetoichthys calabaricus, assembly GCF_900747795.2. Lineage (NCBI taxonomy): Eukaryota > Metazoa > Chordata > Cladistia > Polypteriformes > Polypteridae > Erpetoichthys > Erpetoichthys calabaricus. Next base: position 201,336,029 of record NC_041396.2, read on the forward strand.
AGTTCACATTACCTTTTTCATGATCCATATCTTCATGGTCCTTTGCATTTTTGCCTTTAGGACTTCATCTTGTACTCTGGGAACTGGTTCAGCAGGATGCATACAACTGTAATACACTTACACATGGTTTTGTTTCTATACTTCTCTATATAAAATGCAATTTGCCCAGTTCTGTAAATTGGGATCTGCCTTGCAAAATCATGTGTTCGAAAGGACAGATTGGAAGTCCTAGGAAACAAAGTATTTTACAAGATGCAGAGATTACAAAGGACTTTCATTTGGGAGTAGGGAAAGAGAAAAAACTTCATGTTAACAGGACTAAAATCAAATTCAGACTCACAAAATAAAACAGGGCCAATGCCAGACTTTTGTTTCCCTAATTGCTGTCTTTCTTGATGATGTCTGAGTACTAGTCTCCTATCAAACTTTTCCTTCAATTATTCAAATTTTGCTGTGTACTCTGCCTTCTTTTATACTTCAACTCTAGGGGCACAGTTCGTTGCTTGGCCACATGCTTCTTCCATAACTACAAAGTGGCAGTGAACTGTAAAAAAACTGAAACAACATTAATAACACATCAGAATAAAGCAAAATATAAGAGGTTAAATATTAATGTAGGTTTGACCATGGTGTTACTACTTCAAGAATTACAATCAATAACATTACTATAAAAATGAATACACATACACACAAAAACATGCAAAAATAGGAATCAATCAAGCATTCTTCACACAAATCTGGGTAAATATCCAAGTACAACTTGCAGAGCGACAACTAATTCTTTGGCTTTCAGAATTGGATACTGGGTTTTAAATATTAAAAGCAACACTTTTTTTCTTCTTCTTCTTTCAGCTGCTCCCGTTAGGGGTTGCCACAGTGGATCATGTTTTTCCATATCCTGCTGTCCTCTACATCTTGCTCTGTGACAGCCAGTACCTGCATGTCCTCTCTCACCACATCCATAAACCTCCTCTTAGGCCTTCCTCTTTTCCTCTTGCCTGGCAACTCTATCCTTAACATCCTTCTCCCAATATACCCAGCATCCCTCCTCTGCACATGTCCAAACCAATGCAATCTCACCTCTCTGACTTTGTCTCCCAACCATCCAACTTGAGCTGACCCTCTAATGTACTCATTTCTAATCCTGTCCATCCTCGTCACACCCAGTGCAAATCTTAGCATCTTTAACTTTGCTACCTCCAGCTCTGTGTCCTGCTTTCTGGTCAGTGCCACTGTCTCCAACCCATATAACATACAGTAGCTGGTCTCACTACTATCCTGTAGATCTTGCCTTTCACTCTTGCTGATAACCATCTGTCACAAATTACTCCTGACACTCTTCTCCACCCATTCCACCCTGCCTGCACTCTCTTATTCACCTCTCTTCCACAATCCCCATTACTCTGTACTGTTGAGTCCAAGTATTTAAACTCATCCACCTTCGCCAACTCTACTCCTTGCATCCTCACCATTCCACTGACCTCCCTCTCATTCACATACATGTATTCTGTCTTGTTCCTAATGATTTTCATTCCTCTCCAGAGCATAGCTCCACCTCTCCAGGGTCTCCTCAACCTGCTCCCTAGTATTGCTACAGATCACAATGTCACCATTAATGTTAAATTAATTAATTAAATTTAATTAAATTATTGTTAAAAGCAACACATTCCTAATTAATGCCATTATAGCTTTGGTTCAAGTTAAAGTTCTTCAGTCTCCTTTTTAATTATTGTATGAAAAAGAGAACTAAAAGTATCAATTTTCATAATTTAACCACCATAACTCAAATCTCCAGATTGCCAAGGTTTTGCATGTTATACAATAAGTAGCTCGTTGAATATTGCAATACGTTATTTTATTTTGTTCTGGTTGGATGCGGCAGTTACATGCAAATAATGGTACATTTACGTTTTGATTGAGAATAACAAAGCTGCAGGTATAGCATTCTGCAGATTTACAATCCTTCATTGTTTAAGAAAGCTCTCAATAAACCTTGCTATGAGTGTGTCCAAATCCTCTGAACAACTCTACTTGGTCAGTTTGGCTATAGTGATACAACTGAAAGAGGAAGGGTGAGCATGAGACACAAGATGAAGAGTAAAGGCATAGGAGGCAAATGGAAGAGTAAAAGTGAACAGAAGGTTGGCAAGGTGCTTCAAAATGACAGAGTTTAAGAAGCAGGCTGGAGCAAGGGAATGCCAGGCAAGGGAGGTTCAGACACATATGGATACAGAGGCCACTGTTTTTGTATTTAAGGGCACTCTGTCGATTCTATTGCCAGCAGCAGTACTTAAAGATTTACGTGATCTATCAGATTGGTACAGTACCATGGATTTCCACAGCGCACACAGAGCCTAGTTGGGTTGGGTTGGGTTCTGTGGGTGCCACCAGTGGGTGCTGTTTGAACTGGGGCATCCTACTTCGTGGGGCTCCAGTCTTACCTGAAAGTGTTCCCAGGCCAAACCTTGGGAACACCAGAAGTACTTCCAGGAATGATATAGAAGAAGTCTGCTGCCTTCATTCCGGGATCCAGAGTCAGAAGAAGGTGGACAAAGCTTGACAGGAGAAGTAGAGGACGCAGAGAGGTGCTGAAGACAAAGAGAAAGAAGAAGCTCAAGAGTTGCTGTGTGCTGTGTATATTGTGCTTACTTGAATTTGTGCCTGTGTTGGGAAACACTTATAGAGGAAGGGTTTCCCACAATACAGTAATCCCTCGCTATATCGTGCTTCGACTTTCGCGGCTTCACTCTATCGCGGATTTTATATGTAAGCATATTTACATATATATCGCGGATTTTTTGCTGGTTCGCGGATTTCTGTGGACAATGGGTCTTTTAATTTCTGGTACATGCTTCCTCAGTTGGTTTGCCCAGTTGATTTCATACAAGGGACACTATTGGCAGATGGCTGAGAAGCTACCCAACCACAGCGCATATTATGTATTAAATAAAACTCCTCAAATATATTGTGAGCACGGGGGCTGTTCGCACCCCTAGAGGACAAGGCCGCTCCTCAAAAAACGCTGAAAGATTACCTTCACAGTGCTTCCTTCTTTGCTGGACTTACACGTGGCTGCTTTGCAAGCGATATGCTTCCCGCATGGTGCTTCTCATACTTAAAAGATCAAACAGCACGTATTGATTTTTGATTGTTTGCTTCCCCCCCTCTCCCTCTCTCTCTCTCTCTCTGATGGAGGGGGGGGGAGCAGAGGGGCTGTTCGCATACTGGCCTAGAGGATACGGACGCTCCTCTAAAAAATGCTGAAAAATGCTTGCTCCCTTCCTCGCAGCTACTTTGTCCAGCGGTGCTTCGCATACTTAAAAGCCAAACAGCCCTATTGATTTTTAACTGTTTGCTTTTTTCTCTCTCTCTCTCTCTCTCTGACCCGCACTCCTTTGAAGAGGAAGATATGTTTGCATTCTTTTAATTGTGAGACGGAACTGTCATCTCTGTCTTGTCATGGAGCACAGTTTAAACTTTTGAAAAAGAGACAAATGTTTGTTTGCAGTGTTTGAATAACGTTCCTGTATCTCTACAACTTCCTGTGTTTCTGTGCAAATCTGTGACCCAAGCATGACAATATAAAAAAAACCATATAAACATATGGTTTCTACTTCGCGGATTTTCACCTTTCGTTTGGGGGGGTCTGGAATGCAACCCCAGTGATGGAGGAGGGATTACTGTATAAACTCTTTATTAATTTTATACTGGTGTCTAATCATGTCTGTGTTGGGTTTGGGGAGCTGGAGCGCCCTCTGCAGGCCACACACTGTTGTCTTAATTGGTTCATTTCAGACTTACTTTTTGTGTGATCATTTTTTTTATTAATGGTTAGAAGTATGAATTCCATCACAAAAGTAACAATAAATTAAATACAATATATAAAAACACAATACTCACTCCCACTAATCACTTTTCTTAATAAGAGTAAGGATTTTCAGTATCTTCTGTGTGTCACTCTGTTACCACCATTTGCTTTCTTTGTTTTGCCTTTAAGTTGGTTTCTTTTATTATTTAGCTTGTATTTTGAGGTGTGTGGGAATTTTGTGTTAACAATGTCATCTTACACACACTGCATGTGTGTGTTGTTACACCAATGCTTTAATTCCTGTACACATGTTTGCATGGGTTCTACAGATATTCCAGACTCCTTAGTTATAAATGCCAGCACTGGGCCCAGTAAATTTGTATTATTTTGGAGAAAAGAAGGAGACAAAAATAGGTCATCCAAAAAGCAAAGGAAGAAAGGGCAAAAAAAACTAATGTTTTTGAAAAGAAACTGAAAGTGATTACTTTATTCTAACATTGTTTGGCCTTTGTGGTTTAAAGCTATGGCTACTTTTGTTTTCTAATTTAGTGTTGAACCTGGGACCTGAGGTTCTGGACTGGAGTAAGAATCCTAGAAATAAATATCATTTACAGGATAACATTTGTTTTGCATTGTTAAATATTTAAGGAATAACGACTGCTATTTGATTTTGTTTGATATCATCTAGGCATAATCTAGAGATGACTGACCAGTCTAGTTGTTTTATTCCACTCCAATCTCTTGTTTAGCAAGGTTAATGATTGTCTTGTAATTATTCTTGCAGGCCATCTCCTGCGATGTTGTTTTGTACACTCACCAGCCATCAGCCTAAATGATGCCACTTTCTCTCTGTCTTGTCTGTGCAGAAGACTGACCTAACAACAAACCTCGATTTTCGTTTCATCTGGTGCCAGAAGCAGTGAATTAATAGCAGCACTAAACACTTCACCATTATCATATCCTACATAGTTAGAACTTTGAAAAATGGACATTTTAATCTATAAATTTTATCTTAACATGATTTTTCAGTTAGCATTCAGGCTCTTTTTATAATGAAAAATAAGAGCAAAAAGTGTAAGTGATTTGTTCTGAGTCATAACCATTAGCTTGAAAGTCAGCCCCTTGCATTATTCTCTGCACTGCATGAGGCAAGGATGAAAAATGATCAACAGACAGGCAAACAAAATAAATGTGGTATTTAAGTCAACTTAGTTAAGCAGTTTGATTTACTTGCCATAGAACTTATTTCGGCTATTGATACACTGAGCAGGTTATGTTACCTTAATGCACTAATACCATTAGTTTTCTCAAAAGATATAGCTTGTGAAATAATTCTAAAATCTGTCAAGTAATTTTGAACACTTCTAGCTACTCTTTTGTATTAGATTTTATGCCATCCATTTCAGTCCTTAATAAGATTAAACCTTTTCCAGGTAAAGTAAATCAAAAATGCAAAAATATATTATTTTTAATTTAAATGTCACATCATGTGTTGTTTTTCAGTATACCCTTTAAGGGTAAAGTTAGCTGTTTAAGAATAAATACTGACATTCCTGTTTGACATGCTTTTTATATAGAACAAAAGTGAAATCAGCAGCCTAAGGCATTCACTGAGTATCCATAAATTTCAAGTTTAAGGTGAGTTCAAGCCTGCATGATTTAAAGATCCTTCTTTTCTAAACCCTTTCAACATTTAGCATGTTTCTTAACATCTGGAAAGCTAACACAACTTGGCATAGTATGCAGTGCTGCTATGTGTCAGGCAACGCATTCATCACCTAATGCTTTATCAACATTGGCAGCATTTTACTAGTGATGTGAAGCCGTTGCTTTAGGAATGAATTGCTGTCCTAAAGTAACAGAGTTTTTAACTTACTTTGACTCATAAAATATATTTTTAATTTTTATAATGTATCTATTTAGTTATTGAAAGCCCCATCACAGGAGGAGTTTGTGGGCCGATGAGGTCGTTTTTTCCACAGGAAAGAAAAATCTTTGTAGTATACCCACAATATAAGACAGCATGAATTATAACAATGTGGTTTGAAATTGCATGGCTATGTTGCTCACTTATTGACATTAAGCGTTCTCTGTTACAAGTTTTGTCTACAGGCAGGGGATGAAAAAACATCTATAGTTAAGTTTGCAGGCACAGAGGCTGAAACTCTGGAAACACTCATTACAACAGTGCTCATTTTTACACCTTAAATGTCTGCAGCTGTATGAAATGAGACTTTGAAGGGGTTGAATATAGAAGGAGAAGGAAATTACTTGCTTCTAAAACTATTCTTATTGCATTCAAAATCTTACAATGTCTATTGCTATTAAATTATAAATGGCTATTAATACTACTATTGGGTCTATTATAAACAGGTGACTGAGTTGTTAATCCATTTATTATTGTTAATCCATGCATATTAAATGCTAACTTTTTCAAAGAAAACATTTAGGAAAGCTTTATGATTCTGCATAATATTTAGAAACAATTTGTTTCACTTTAATTTGTGTAGTTCCTCTTTAACAGTTATTTAGTTTAAACCACCAGTGTCCACTGCCTTGATTCACAGTTTCAGTAGTTTCAGTTCAGACTCAGAGTTGAATGCATCTTATGAATGGTGCAGGATAGGTTTTGAATCCCAGCAATCCCTCATAGGAATTAGCAAGTTTAGTAAATTGATAGTTTGTTGGGCCTGTCTGCATCATGCAATGGCTTAAAAACAATGTCATTGAATACTAAATAAGAATGGTTTAGTAAAGAAACTCAGTATTACTTTTCAAAATCTTGGAAAAATTAAGGGATTTTTGGGAAACTGCTTAAACTACTAAGGTTTTTTGTTTGTTTGTTTGCTATAAATCTGTTGCACCATGCCGTAAAATATTCTGAAATTTCTATCTCTGATCCACTTCACATGGGTGGTTCTAACTCAAAAAAGCAAATGAATGCTGCAACAATTGCTGCCACACTTGGTTAGCAGCAAGTTACACATTCTGGGTGTGCTGGAGCGAAATCCAGACTCGACCATGCCAAACCGTACTTACCCTTCAATTTGTTACCTGCCCTCCACTCAAGCTCCCCAGTCGACAGATAAAAACAGATAGATTAGCCAAAGATAAAGGTTAAGCAAATTTGAAATTAATATATCAGAAAAAGATGAAATATTAAACACACAACCCGAATTCCCTCTTTCCGATGTAAATGCAAATATTTACAGTGACAGAAAAGAAAAACATGAAACGAACTTGGACTTCCCTTGTTTTAACTATGAAACATATATAATTACAAAAAAATGAAGAACAAACATCTACATATAAACAAAGTCCAATGTAAAAACATGTTAACTGCAGACATTGAGCAATAGATGGACGTTGGCAAAGCCCCAAATTATGTAATGGTAGCAGAAACACAGTTCAAATGGGCTATTCCGAAATGTGAACCAAAACAATCTCACTGGTGAGTCCAGATAGTAATTTGAAAGCTGTGGGTATTACATAATGAAAAGTCCAAAACACCTTACTGCCGTGTGTAACTGGATGAAAAGTGATGATCTGTTGTTCTTTTCGCTGATATAATAGTTGCATTTGATATGATAAATTTCAGTCATTTCTGATACTTCCTTCTCTCCCTTCCTTTTGAAATGTGTGATCCTTTATTTTAATGTATGCAACCTGGAACCCCCCTAGAAATCCCCCCCACCTCCAAAAAGGTCTTAGTACTGTAATTGGAGAAATCCTTGCAGTTTGCCAAGGGAAACTCTTCTTCAGCTATATATTTTTTTTTTCAAATATGCAAAAGAAAGGTCAGACAAACACAACACTTATAAATATTGAACAAACACAATTGACATTTTATGTAGTCCCACTGCATACAAGAAAATAGGAACATATAGGAAAGAATCAGATGATCAATTGTGAATATGTTATGAGACACTTAAATCAGAATGCCGAAAAGCAAGGTGAAGATGAGGAGCAATAAAGTTACAGGTCTTCAGAACTGTATGGATGATACGTACGTGCACTGTGTCATAGGATTCATGTGAATACTTACAGTAAACCATCAGTCATAATGTATCAGCTGTAGCTACTGGAAAAATTAGTGGCAATCAACAAACAGGCTGAATTTGCTGCAACAGGGATCATATCTCTTGCTCACCCAAACCAGAAAGCAGAAGGTTCGTAGTTTGTCATGATGATTTCTATACATCTCTATTGTTTGATGCATCCAGAGTTGCATTCCTTAATGTGCATCTGTTGGGCTGTGTTAACTAAACTGAAAGTATTAATATTACTGTGGTTATTTGTTTATTTTATTAATATTAAATGTGAATGTTTGCAGATTTTTGTGGGGTCCTGGAAATGAATGAGGGATCTATATTTCATGGCCCACTTGGGGATGGAAACTAAATGTAGGAAGAGGTCTGGGAAGTGAGAAGAATTGATCAGTTGATTTTAATCTATCAGTTAATTAATTATTAGTGTTTCCTTTATCAATAGCAATCAATATATATATTGTCATACACGTGAGATTGGGAGGCAGCTAAAGGGCCTAAATAAGAGTAGTACCATGCCAGACCAGGGGGTTGCAAGCTGCACTGACTTCTCCCTCAATCCTCAGCAGACCATCCATGTGAAATCCTGCTAGGTCCCAGCGCCACTGATGATGTCACTTTCCGGTACCAGTGCTATCGATGACATCACTTCCGGCACCGGAGCCGCTCATGATGTCACTGTCGCTACCAGTGTTATTGGTGACTTCACTTCCGGTCCCAACCACATTACCTCCGGTCCGGTCCAGATGATGTCACTTCCTGTCCCAGCCTTTAAAGCCGCCATATTCATTGGGATTAATAAAGTATCTATCTATCTATCTATCTATCTATCTATCTATCTATCTATCTATCTATCTATCTATCTATTCTCACACTCAAATCAGTACTGTTTTGGACTGAAGCCTTTTAACATCTCAACAAAATTACCCATTTGCAGCCAGAGCACAATATACAGGTGGCTGCCCCAAACCTTTTTCAATGTCTTTGGATTGTTATTGTGACAATATACATATGTATATGTATGTATATATGTTTATATATATCTTGGCATAGAAGACACAAAACCATATAACACAGATGAGGCTGGCTCTTTACTGGCTATTTACAGCTTTATTTTATCTTGGCACAGTTTTACAATACAAAGGCTTTAAGGATGATAACCGATGTATGAAGTTGTAGCTCCAGGTTCAAGAGGAGGACTCTTCTTGCATTGGAAAACACTCTTTTTCTTTGATGTGGTCCTTTGTCTATGGTATGGTATGGTATGGTATGATGCTGAATTTCTCAGCTCACTGTTAAGTTCCTTGCTGTGTCCTATTCCACTTTATTGGCAAAAACTTTACTCTTTATAGCAGAAAAGTTTAAGTTCTCTTCTTAGAGTAATGCTGCTTCTCAGTCTTTCTAGACTGGGCTCAGTCACTAGCATAGAGCTTGACTTGGCAGAGTGGATCTTAAAGCTAGTGAAGGGCATCGAGTTTCACATCTCTATGGTGAGAAGCTACAAGGGCAAGGAAAGTTTGTGAGCTTTTTACTCAGCAGAGAACAGATGGCTTCCCATCCCAAACAGAGTGACTCAATAGCTTTCAGTTTAAAGAGAGAACAAATTGTCAGCTTTTAGCTCCCCCAAAGGGACAGGAAAGGTTTGCAGCTGGTTTTAAAGGAAAGTGTAAGCTCTGGTGACTTCCCAGGTTCAGATCCAGTGCCTACTTAAAGGTGCCTTATTTTGTCTATCCCATCCAGCCGGAGTTCATCCTAAGATGAAAGTTCATTGGGGTGACTTTTAGTTCTAAAGGACTGTCTGCAGAGATGTCAGCCCAACTCTGATTTACACTTTTGTTATCAGATGAAGTACAGAGCTGACCAAAGTTTTAGTTCAAGCCTCAGTTCAGCCATTCATTCTGGAATGCAGGTGGGGGTGCAAATGGCTTTCTGCATCCCTGTTAAATCTGCTGTATTAATAGTCCTTGTGTGTCACTAAAAGCTCAGCAAAATGGACAATGCCTACTTTTTCCTATAGAGGTCACATTTTTAAAAAAGACTTGATGATCTAAGAGCAAAAATAATTATATTCCTATCAAACAAAAACTATGCCTCTCTGCAATTCATAACAGATACAGATTGGAACATGAAGTTATGTTACCCCGCAGACATAATTCAGCTTTTGAAAAAGTTCAGCTTACCACTTCAGGAAAAGCATAAAGCAATATTTGACAGTTATAATAAAATAGAAGACCCCAAAAGGAAAATTAAACTTTGGGTACATAGAACTGAAAAAAAAAAACTTCTTTGATAACTTCAAAACATAACTGATCAAATGAAAGAGGCAGAAAGAGAAATGAAGATTATAATTTTAAACAACTAAAACTTATTGTAATCAACCATTTACACAATGTCATTAGTTAAATTGGAAGACTGTTTTCTTAAAAGTCAGGAGTTGGGTTCTATGAAAATTGATATATTTATGAATGAAGAAAATATATTGACTGGTATTTTCTCATAAGTTGCATTTAAAAATTTGAAGACTAGTTAACTTCATGGTACATTTTAGATAGAAAAATCATGGGGAATGTACATTTTTAAGTGACTAAGATTTAGGTTCCCACTCTAGTTTGCATCTATATGTCTATGTCACTGCAACAAAAACAAAATACCAAAAAAGGCAAAATATGTTAAGGCTCTCTTTAACAAACCTTACACCACCTATAGATAATTTGTGTCATACAAGGGCAGCACACTTTTCACATTTACATCATTTATTTGTTTGTTTTTATATCTTTTTGCTTACACAAATTCTGTATATGAAGTGGTGAGGCATCCTTCTGCTGTTATGCACCTAAAATCTGGAATAGTTTACCGATAGAAATTCGCCAAGCCAAAACTGTGGAGCACTTTAAAAAACTGCTAAAAATTCATTATTTTAACATGGCTTTCTCATAGCTTCATTTTAGTTTAGTCCTGATACTCTGTATATGCATTTAATTATCAATGTCATTCCTGGTGGCTCCATAATCCATACTAACCCCTACTTTCTCTTCTGTTCTTTTTCCGGTTTTCTGTGGTGGCGATCTGTGCCACCACCACCTAATCAAAGCACCGTGATGTCCCTACATTGATGGATTAAAGGCCAGAAGTTCACATGACTGTCATCATCAACTTCTTCAAGGTGAACCCTAAATACAATGAGGACTAATTGAGGTCATGTATGTTAGGTAGAATGCCTAAAGGGGGCTGGGCGGTCTCGTGGCCTGGAACCCCTGCAGATTTTATTTTTTCTCCAGCCGTCTGGATTTTTTTTGTTTTTTCTGTCCTCCTTGGCCATCAGTCCTTACTTTTACTCTATGTTAATTAGTGTTCCCTAATTCTATTTTCTAATTTATTTTGTCTTTTTTCTCTTTCTTCATCATGTAAAGCACTTTGAGCTACATCATTTGTATGAAAATGTGCTACATAAATGTTGTTGTTGTTATATGCATATATTTATAAATAGTTTCTTGATTACTATTTTTTCACATAAGTGCTTATTTTGTAATGTTCCTTTTTTTAACATTCTCATAGGGGACAGAAGATTTTCTGTGAATGTAATTTTTTATATATAGGGCTAAACCATCCAAGAAAGTTTAAGAAACACTGTCATATCCGAATATGCAGCTTTGAAGTATGCATTTCTGAAATGACCATTTGTTTTCTCTTTCTTATGACAGTTTTAAATGTACAGTAAAAAGAAAAGAGACTGGTGTTTCTCTTAAGAAGCTGTCAGCGTCATTCTTTCAAACATAATAGTGGACAGATAGTATTAAAAACTAAAAAAAGGTTCTTTTTCTAGACTGTGTTGACTATAATACCAGGTTAGTGAAAGGAGAAATTGTCACTATGTACAGTTTAGAACAGTTGCTAATTTACCAGACAGAAAATTTGAAGTGCCTTATAAATTTCCTAAAAATATTAGCAGCACATATTTTGATCCTAGTTAATGATAAAATTGATATATATAAGGTCCCAGAATTCAAGGGTCATCTTGCAAAATTAGTATTATGGTGTCATGATGTAGGTCTCCGTGAGTGTACTGCATAGGAATTTTTAACTTTCAAACAGAAAAATAAATCTCATTTCTAAGATGAAACCTGCACTCTGTTCCTCAGACCCAGTTTCAAAATAACTACTGAAACATTTCTAATAATCTCAGTAGGAATTGATTATCTGTTCTTAATGCACTAAAAGTATCATTTGTCAGACCATTATTGAAAAAAGAGCTAGTCTCAAGTACTTAATAATTATAGGAGTATGTCAAATGTACTATACTTTTTTCTATAGTACTTGAAAAAGTAGTTGTCATGTAGCTTCAATCTCAGCTGACTCATCACAGGTAACATGAGATGTCCAAGTCTCTTTTTTGCACCATCATACCACAGAAACAGCATTAAATTGTGTTATCAATGCCATATTAACTTCACAAGCGTCCCTTGGTTCTCTGAATTCTATATAATTACGGTTAATCATGAATCAGACGTGGGGTGACATTTAAGAATCTGCTTTTAAGCCTGAATAACTCTTGTGACAATATTCTTTAAGATTTCTTCCATTTTTTTTTCTACAAGGCTTTTGGTTTTTTTTTGGGGGGGGGGGTTCTTGTCTTGCTAAGGAGTCAAGTGTCGATGCTGTCAAAAATCAAGTCCTATTAAGGCCTATTGAGGTATTCCTTGTATGATTTTGGACTATACAGGAAATTAATTGTTGTTGTTGTTGTTGTTCTGCTGCCACCTAGTGGAAGAAATAAATTAATGCTGCAAAAAACCTTTAATATGTCTAGGCATTTTGCCACTCTAACTCAACGATATTAATGAGTAGGCCTTCAACCAAAACAACAATGGTTTGTAAATGAGACGTTATAAAGTCAGTTTTACATCAAACTGAAAATGAACCATTAGTTGAAACAAGCAATGGTAACAACAATGCGAAATGTTCATCAGACCTTGACACGGATAGTGAAACTGATGTATGTGGCAAGTGGAATGACAAAAAAGACATTTGCTGCCTAAGCACTGTTCACAGTGCAGCAACTGTTTAGTTTGTGTCAGGGGAAATGTGGAAATCACTAAGTCTTGTGCTGTGGTAGCCATTAACACAATGGACGTGTCAATCATGCAACTCAGGCATTGACACTCTACCCTTTCATGCTCAAGCAAAAGGAAAAATATTGTTAGAAAAGTGTTTGAAGAAACACAGCTTTACATCAGGCTGCCTCTTGTTGACTGTTTCAAAAAGTATCACACAAAGGACATGTACAAAATCTGCATCAGTGCAACAGTGGATGCTCAATATGCCTTGTCTTCTGTATTTACGTTGATGTTTTGTCATTTACATGGGTCTGTTACACATGATAACATTTTACATTGTTGAAAAAATTCAATATTTTTGACTTTATGGGGCAGACATAATGTTAAAGAGGCTACAGTCTTCGAATGAAGAAAACTCTACGGGTATTATGTTATATTTAATTGTAGCCTTTGATACCATTGACATACTGTCAGGCACCATCCTTGTATTGTTTAGTTCATATATATCAAATCAATTTCAATAAGAACAGAAATATGATAATAGTACTTGGGTCCATTTATAAGGGGGATGAAACAGGGTATAGGAGACAGGTGGATAACTTTTTTCCTTGCTGCAAAGAAAATTGTCTGCAAATTAGCATCAGTAAAATCAAGGAACTGGTTATTGACATAAACTGCAACAAACAACCTCTACACTCTGTCACTATTCAAGTAGTGTATGTACAAGTTCTTGGGGGGTCCATATCAATGGTAGGTTGGGCTGGTCCAAGGGCAAAAACAGACTCCCTTTTCTTAGGAGACAGCCCTCCTCTAATATACTGTATATAGTGACATCCTTTACAAGTTCATACAATTCTGTGATGGCTAGTGTGATTTTCTATGCTGCTATGTCACCACGAATCATCGAGTTTAAACTCAATCTCAACTGTTTGAAATTAGTAGTGAATAAAGCAAAACTGAGAAACATTATGAACACATCCTCTCTCTCACAAACTAACTCTGAGTACTTTCAGCTATCTAATTATTCTGCCGATGAACATCAAGAAATGCTACATTGCTCCTTTATAACAATGACAGAGTGACAGCATAATGCCTCACTGTGACAGTGACTATGCTTTTTTTCATCTTTGGCCAAGTCATACATTTTTCCTTTCTTTTCAGAAATTCTATCTTTTCTTTTCTTTTCCAGTTTCTGTGTTGCCACCTAATTGAAGCACTAGGCAGCCATCGGTGATGCTCAAATGAAGGTGAGATCCCCAGCTGTCTGTGAGACCTACAGCATTAAATCCTTTGGGACGAAGCCTTGAAACAATGAAGACTGATTTAAGCACTTGTGCTTCATCCAGGTCCATGATTGACACAATTCCTTGCTTTCCAATCAAATGCCTGAAATGTACAGTGACAATCTTTGACCGATATGTGATGCCACTAATTGATAATATTGATCATGCACTGGCTTTCCTATAGGCATAAATGTGATGAAGTTTGAGAAATGACCTGACAGATGGCAATTGATGCACACTATCAACAGCCTGCAGCATTTTTTAAGCAAAATTAGCATTTTTTAAGACCCATTTTAATAACAGCAACTTGTGTAGTTGCAAAAACTGTGTTGGTATGATAGGTATAGTTTCTAGAAGTCCAAATAGACTCACTCAGGCATGCACCATTGATTGAAAGTCCTTGAATCCCATAATAAGTACGTGTTTAAAAGTCTAGGAAAGGATTTTTATGAAAGCCAAGCTTCATAAAATGGGTAATACAACGGGATGCTATGCATTAGCACTTCCCAGTGCTGGCACTCAGGCATTTTATATCTTGAATTATATATGAATTATGAAGAAGGGGCCTGAGTTGCCTCGAAAGCTTGCATATTGTAATCTTTTTAGTTAGCCAATAAATGGTGTCATTTTGCTTGGATTTTCTCTATATGAATTATATGAATTTTAAATGTTGAATACCCATAGTAAGTAAACATTTAAAAGTGATTGTCTAGGCAAGGATTTTAATGAAAGCCAACCTTGGTAAAATGGGTAATTAAATTGGATACTGTGCATCGCCACTTCCTAGTGCTGGTACTCTTGTTTTTATATGTGGAATGATTACGGAACAAATGTTTTGTTTTTTATATATATACTAGCAGGAGTACCCAGCATTGCCTGGGAATCTATAACCGGTGAATTTCCTAAATGAAAGAAACAGAATATAGAACTAGAACAAACAATTTTATGATTGACATTTTATTGTAATAGCTAATATAAGTGGTCATTTCAGAGCCTTTGGATACACTATATTTTTTGTTTTGCCTTGTGGTGGAAAAATGAACAAATTCTGAGGATTGCCCACTGTAGAACATGCTATGTAGAGTTGTCCATGTGAAAAGTATGGATTTTCCAAATTAATGCATTTAACTTGCAGTGATTGCCCTTGAGCCTTATTAATTGACATAGGAAAAGCCAAATGAACATGAAATTGTACCCATTTGAAATCAAAGGGTAAATCATTTGGAATCAGCGAAATTCTTGGTATGAAAACATCTTCATGTCTTGCGCAATATTTCAGACACCCTTGAAATAGACTTTTTTCTGGCATCGGAAGTAAACTTTCTAATTTTACGTCTTTTTTTCGGTGGCATGGGTATATTAGCGAAAAGCAGGACAATTATAATGTGTTATATGGTATTACGTACTTAATAAGCACCACAGTGAGATGAATGTACGTTATTTACAATACATCGGAAAGCGAACAAATAGCACCAGTCAGTCAGAAAGACTGAAATCATACTGTGAGTCGGAAGTGAGCAAATAGCACCACAAATACGGAAAGCCAGTCACGCACACTGGGTCGTTCATGTTTTACATCCATACATCAGTTCCCCTTCACCTGATGAAAGCAGTCGGCCTTCTCATTCTTGGACACTTCTGCCATCTGTTGGCAATTTAAAGAAACATTGGTAAAGAGCGATGCACAGGGACCAAACATGCTACTAGATGGCGCCGCTGTTAACGTCTGTTGCAACGTGCGGCCATCTTGTCGATGATAAGTACGGGGACGTGTGCCAAACATTGTCTCAGTGAAAAGGTGCCCTGTGCTTCACCACAAACATTTTTCCCAACCAAACATACCCCATGACCTCCTCCTGGTCAGAAAGGAGCCTCATCCCCAGTTTGGTGGCGATTGGACGCCCGGTGCAGAGTTGTATGGCGGACAAACAAACATACATACACACATACATACATTGACTCTGCTTTATATATTATATATATATATATATATATATATATATATATATATATATATATATATTACATAGTTTACTGTCAAATAATGCAAAGAGTACGCGACAAGTGTTTCGACCTTATTTGGGCTCATCAGGCATACACACTCCACTGCACCCCTCTTGGGCATCAAACCTTGGACATCAGCATCAGAAGCGAAGCCTCTTTACAATGCGCCACGGCGTGTGGTTCATTTATTTGACACCCTGGAGATAGGAGTAATTACATTAATAGCATTCGTAGTCTGAATCTCGATCTGATTGTATGGGTGGTTACCTACCAGGTAATGCATGCGGTTGGTCTGCCAGTCTGCAAACATCTGCCACAGGCCCCTCTCAGTTGTGAGAGGCAAATCATAGAATGTTAGATAGATAGATAGATAGATAGATAGATAGATAGATAGATAGATAGATAGATAGATAGATAGATAGATAGATAGATAGATAGATAGATAGATAGATAGATAGATAGATAGATAGATAGATAGATAGATAGATACTTTATTAATCCCAAGGGGAAATTCACATATTTTACATAATATACTGTCAAATAATGCAAAGAGTACGCAACATGTGTTTCGCCCTTATTTGGGCTCATCAAGCGTACACACTCCACTGCACCCCTCTCGGGGTCTGACTTTGTCTATGACTTTTCATTGTAACCTACTATTGAATTTATCATATTTTCATCTTAACTGACTATGAACTCCCCAGCAGTTTATTTTTTTCAGAATTGCTGTTGAATGCAGATTTTGTTTTCCTTCTTCCATTGCCAACTAGCCACATCTCAAGAATAATCTTGATAAACTTACATTGTCAGCAAGGGTTTAGATAAGGGAAGTCATGTTTTACTTACATGCTAGAATTGTATGAGGACGCAACAAATGGATGCAATTAAAGTTATAGACAAAATATTATTTATCTTGACTTTCAGAAAGCATTTCACAAGGTACCATATGAGAGGTTGGGCATCAAAATAAAAGGGGGGAATTCAGGATGTAGTGTGTAGAATTGAATAAAACAAAGGAAGCAGAGGGTGATGGTGTGAGGAATCTTATCTGAAATTGGTGATGTTAAGAGTGGGGTCCCTCTGGAGTCCGCGCTAGAGCTGCTGTTATTTTTAACGTATATATCTTATTTGGATAGGAATAACAAACTAGTTAAGTCTGCAGATGATACCAAGCTAGGTAGAGTAAATCTACTGAATCATTACAGAGGGACTTGGAGAGCATACAGGCTTAGGCAGATTTGTGCCAGATGAAATTTAATGTAAGTAAATGTAAAGTATTACACATAGGAAGTAAAACATGTTAGGCTTGAATATACAATGTGAGACATGAAAATTGAAAGTACACCTTATGAAAGGGATTTAGGAGTTGTAGTAGACTCGTCACTATCAACTTCTCCAAAGTTTTTAGAAGTCATTAAAAAGGCTAATAGTTATATAGCACGATGTGTGGAGCACAAGTCCAAGGAGGTTATGCTTAAGCTTCAGACCTCATGTAGAGTATTGTGTGCAGTTCTCATCTCCTGGCTACAGAAAAGACATAGTAGTGCTAGAAAAAGTCCAGAGAAAAGCAATTAGGCTGATTCCAGGGCTACAGAGAATGATGTATGAGGAAATATTAAAGAACCTTGTCAGTTTAAGCAGAAGGAGGTAAGAAGAGACATGATTCAAATGTTTAAATTATGAATAGAATTAGTAGAGTGGATCAAGACTGTTGCTTTAAAATGAGGGGACTTGGGACTTGTTGCAGGTAATTTTCCCACAAACACTGGGAAGTTTTTCTTCACACAGTGAACCAGAGACACATGGAATAAGCTACCAAGCAGAGTTGACAGTGTGACTTTAAGAACCTTCAAAGTTAGACTTGACGTTATTTTGGAAGAATTCAGTAGACTGGACTGGCAATCTTTGTTGGGCTAGATTCTATGTTCTAATACAGGTCTAACTTTGAGTCACCAATTAATATTACTTGCATACCTTATTTTGGGATGATGGGAGAAAAAGTGAAACCTCAGGCAATGTGAAAGCACAACATGGACATTGACAAAGGCTGGGTTTCAGTCCCAATCTGCCAATAATGGGGAAGTAGCAGTACTAACCACTGCTACATTTATTTATACTGTACATTTTGCTTTGAGCACATGTTTGTAGATACCTAAATCTAAACAATGAAATTGGATGTTAAATGCTTTATTTACTTTTGTGTTGCTATTTTTGTATGCTATGGTTCTTCTCAGTTTATGTACAATGGAATTAACAAAAATAGTGAAACTGCTTATTATTTATATAATTTATTCCACTTTTAATTTCCATCTTTTCTCCGGAGGTACTTTATAATGCAGTTTCAGTATGTAGAGGTAACAAGCTGCTGCCATTCCAAGGGCCCGTCCCAGATATCCAGATTCTCTTTCAAAGTCAGTCATTTTCCATAACTGGAAAAAGCATCTTCTTGTAATCCTTTGCTTCTCTTTAGCATTCACTAAGTTTGTTTATTTTGCTTGGTAAATGGTATGTTGCCACATCAAGCAGAGAGCATTTGGAAAGAGAAAAACACTTTTTTTTAAGCATTTTCTAGCGCCAGTTTAAACTGGAGTTTCTTAACTCCTTCATTAGGTTTATTTTTGGATATCCACTTAGATATAAAGATGTATCTGAATGTTATTAATATCTTCTTTCTCTTCTTTTTAATTGGTCACATATAGTACTATACTGTATTGCATTGCACTTTCATATATACTGTGTATATATATATATATATATATATATATATATATATATATATATATATATATATATATATATATATATATTTATATAATGTGTGTGTGTGTATGTGCAGTTTTAAATTTTGTGTGGGAGAGAACAAACAGATAATTATTTTACCAGAAGTCTAAAACCTTAATTGAACTTTGGATGTTATACCACACAGTGGGGCAGATCTTCCAATGCCATTGCTTACAAACCAATGTCTGTACAGCACAGACATAACATCTCAACCCTCAAAGAAAATCACTACAAACAGCAAGTACAGTAAGAAAGTGTTGTGAACATACAGGACATGACCAGAAACTAAAAGGCCTTTGTACACTCAGCTACATTTTGGTCCTTTTTGCTTCAGATATGCCTAATCTGGACTATTGTGCTTATTTTTTATATAGTTTTTGAAACTATTCACCATAGTTATGACATTTCTGTACAATCATGTTTTTTTTCCAATTTGTCTTTCTCATAACCATGAACACACATTTAAAGCAGTTTTATTGTTTCTTTCTCTAAGCACATACTTTGTTATCCAGAACTATCCACTCTAAGTGAAGATGCTTCACATAGTAATGAAGAGAAGAACGATGGTAGGGAAAGCGAAAATTATAGTGATTACATTTCAGGCAACTGTAAAACTGGTTATCTTGAGCTAGACAGCCTAGTTATCTAGTAACTTTGTTCAGATTATTACCATATTAACACTATAATAGTATGGAGCATCATGATTTAGGTAAACTGAAAATTCTCTAGCATTTTCAGCAGTCAGACGATATGTGAAGATGGCAGCAGAATCATAATGCAAGGATGTTAAGCATAGCACTTCCATTATAATATTACAAGTGGTCAGGTTTTTGGGTCAGAAAGTTATTTGAGTCATTGTTAAATCATTTGATGTTCACTGAGGTCTTCTTCACATTTGAGGATTAAGTATTTTCTAATTAAGAATTTCTCAGATCAGTTTACCTTGTAAAACTCAGAATCTGTGCCTGTTAATGCATATAATTTGGTCAAATGATGAAGAACAGACTCAATAAATTTTACTTCACATTCTGTAATAGCTAATACATATGAGAATGCACATCTCCATCATGATCATTTTTTATTCCCCAGACAGCACTTGGATTTTTATTAAAATTTAAAAGCTTTACCTTCATACTTTGCAAAAGTGGAAAGAAAAAAGAGGTGGCAATGATAATTCAATACTTCTTCATTCCAGTGGTGTATTGACCTAGACAGAGCACTCACTTCATTTCAGTGAAAGTTTTACTTCAAGTGATAGCCAGAGTATCGGGTGAAGTGTAAGGCATTTGTCTTTAATCCAGAAGGCACTGAGTTCATCCGTCACCTCTAACTTACTGTGTGAGCCTGAGAGCTCATATCAGCATGTGCTCCAATTGTCAAATATGTAAGTAACCAAATGTGTAATCTTCATCTTGTCAGTTGCATTGGGTATACATTTCACAATGATGATATAGTTCCTAATGTGTTAACTTAAAGTTTTGCTCATTTAGTATTCATCTTTACAAAAAATGTGAACTTCTGCAAACATCAGAAACAGAATGAACGTAATAGCTGAAGTGCCCAAGGTATTCACTTTGCACCATTGTTATTTCAGAATAGCTTCAGTAACATTTTTTGACATACTGTGTATTTGTTTCTGAATAAAATAACTTCCATTCTAGTACAATCTTGTTTGGAAAATTTTAAAAAGCACACATTGGTGTCACCTGACCCATTTCTCCAGTCGCAGGTATATCTCTACTGTACACACATTTTTCTCCCTAAAAGTAGTAAGTTAAAAATCAGAGACTAAAATAAAAAACAAAAAGGACTGTAAACTGAAAATGAAGGACTGCCACAGTTGTTAGGTTATGCCAGGCAATGTAGTTATACTTATTTTAATATAAAGTATGCAGATCTTTAGAAAGTAGAAAGTAGAACTCCCATTCGGTACATTTTATTTCTTCTATTTTTCAATACATGAAATTGCACTGAATGACCAGGTAAGGTCCTAATGCCAAGACACCATACTGGAGAGTCTGGTTGGTGGGTGAAGGCTGAGGGCTTGTAAACCCAAAGACACAAAAAAATTGTCAGGCTGCTACACTTCAAAATATGCAACAAATACAACCTACCAGCACCGGAAAGTACAAGAGACAAAATCATGGAAACAAGGAGGCATCAGTTATGTGGGACAACCCAGTTCCACCTGACAGAAAAATTGATGCACGAAAAACCACACATACAGATATATGTTAAAGAAAATCAGGTGGAAATAACAGGAGAAATAGACGCTTGAGGTTCATGTGACTACTCAGTGCTGAGAGTGGAGTGGCAATAAATAACAAAATATCACAAGATGCAAAATATGACTAGTAACACAAAGTGTTTTAATCTCCGCCTGAAGCAATCCAGGAAGGAGCACATTCTTTGAAGCACTGCTTTCCTCTCTTTTCTCAGAATGACATAGTTAGATTCTGCTCCTAAAACTACATCCATCCAGAGAGAGAAAAGTCTTGTAAGCAATAAAATACGTTACTCTGACCTTACTTTTCTGTTAACAGGGTTAAGCTGCAGCAGTGTCTCCGACACAAAAGGCATAATGCAGAGAAGTGAGTCACTTTGCACTAAATAATTAGCAAGTGTTTGTATATTTGAAGGACAATGCTAAATAAAGAACATATTTACTTCAAAATAGGTATATGCCCTAAATTGAAATGTACAGGTTCAAAAAGTGGATGGAGGGAAGGATAGGCAATGAGGTGTAAACTTAATATGTACTTGACTAGAAACATGATAAAAATATGCTTTATATAAAGCATGTTAATTCATTAATACTGTATGTGTCCACTCCATCCAAATTTAAGTTATGTATGCACATTATAGTTTTTGCAAATATAAGTTTGCAAGATTTACCCATATGTATTGTTCACTTTTTTGGGACACTGTGAATACAGTAGTATGCTCACATGACCATTTTTTTCATTATAATACTTTCTAGTGAGACAAACATTAAGTGTCACTTAAACATTCCTACAATCAGAAAGTATAGTTTATTTTCAAAATATTGAGGAGAGCACAAACTAAAAAAAAGCATTAAGCAAAAAAGTCTTTTTTTTTTGTTTGCCTGAGCCCCCCTGTCTTTTTCTCTGACCATATGGTGGAGTGGGGTTCAAAGCTGTGCTTCTCTTTCACTATGTAAGCCTTAATTGAACATCAGAGGACTTTTCCAGCACTTTTCAGTCTTAGACTTTAATTACCTAATCTTAGCGAGTTGAGAGCCTTCTCAACACATACCCATGACTTCTAGTCATGTGGTCTGACATTCCCAGTGACCCAGTCAAACCAGTCTGCTACTCAACACAAGTAAATGAAACAGATTTGGCAGGGGTGGGCTCAGGTGAGTGAAAGAACTGACAATCAATGAGCGCTCGGCCACAATTACAATGCATACAATGCAGCTGCATATTTTCATCCAGTCAAACAGAAGAGAGGCTTGTTTGTCTGATGTTTTGTTTTTGTCGTAACACGACAGAATGGAAAAAGAGAAAAAAAGAGCAGAGATTATGGTTGGACTCACCAAATCTGGAAGGCATTCTACAGGCAGCAGTGATGTCAGGCAGCACATTAATTAATGCAGTAAGTTTGCAATCCTTTGGAAATTTGAAACTGTGCTGAAAAGGACTCCTGAGGGAGTTCTGTAATCCATCATCAACTGCAATTCCAAATCACTTACAGTAATTTGCACATTCTCAAGGTGACAACATCCAAAAACTCCAGATATTACAGTTGACATGCTCTCCAACTTTGAAATCATGCAGTGTTCAATAATGTCTTGTCTGAGGAGAGCCTGTAAATCTAACCCAGAGTTACAACTGAACCATGCCACTGAATCTCTTCCATATCTGGAAAAACCCATATAACTGTGGGGTTGCTGATCCATTGGAACCTTTAGTGGCCCCTAGATGAAGTACATTTCTGGACATTTCGTAACTTAAAGGATCAGACATCCTTGGTTGTCTGCCCTGTCCAGCTGACAGTAGGATATTGGCTTCCTCAGATGGCTACGTGTCTTTCTGTCTCTGTCTATCTCACACTGTCAGTGCTGGCCATGCATTTATATGTTTGGGGTGCCTTGCACATTACTCTGACACGTGCTACAAGTCACACTGTCAATGCCAGTGGGGGTTTCTTTTTTTACTGTCTCTCTCTTTTTCTCTCTGTAGGACTCTTGGTGTGCCCCACCACCTATGTCTCATGTTACCCTAATGCTTCCTTTACCCAGCAATTCTTTGCCAGGAGAACATTCATTTGAAATGTGTGCAGGAACAATTCAAAAGGATAATATTAAATGTGTACACTACAAGCAATAGTAATTTTTTTTCAGACTTTAGATATGTGATAATTTGTGTCTATATTTTACACTATGCTATGTCTGTGGCCACAAGCTGCTGAGGGAAAATTATGCTGATGCTTCCCTGGTAAAAAGGCATGGGTGGTCTTACTTCACAAGCTTTGAGCAGATGAGATTTTTCAGAGACCTAACTGAGGCTAGATGTTCAAATTTTTTGTCACAATAAATTCCATTATTTAAAATAGTAAACACACTTGACAACACAGTTTGGAATAGAAAGCCCATTCAGTACAGAAAACGTTAAGTTCTGGACTGAGTGGTCAGGTCAAGCTTATGAGGTGAATGGTGTTAACCCTTAGGATTTTGGTGGATAAGATAAACGGGATCATTTTGTTAGTACATACACAAGTAAAGTTATATAGAATAAAGGTGTTTATCCCACTTTAGTACAGTATTTATACAATATAATACAACACAATTTATTTTTGTATAGCCCAAAATCACACAAGGAGTGCTACAATGGGCTTTGACAGGCCCTGTCTTTTGACAGACCCCAGCCTTGACTCTGTGAGAAGACAAGAACAAAACCCTTGTTAGGAAAAAAAATGGAAGAAATCTTGGGAAAGGCAAATTGAAGAGAGACCTTTTTCCAGGTAGGTTGGACGTGCAGTGGGTGTCAAGAAGAAGGGGTAAATACAATACAATACACAGAACAGAAAACAAGTAATCCTCAATACAATACAAATATAAGTACAGACCAAAATGTTATTTATGTTAAGTGAAGTGCTCAATATCCTCAAATTGGGATTTTTTCAATACAGTAATGTGGGGTAGTGTTGTGTAGCCTTATTCCTTGTAAGATGCAATAGCTGATGGTTTCCAAACCACTATTTACTTGTTTTATTAGTAACAAATAAGTTTTTATTTTTCAAACTCAACCATGCAATATAGTTTTGTTTATACAGTAGAATATTACTAATGTCAGTTCAATTATGTGAAATGAGCAGGTAGAAAGAAAACTGAATGAAAATACTGTGCTGAGCCCTGACTGGGGTTAAATTCCTCTGAGAGATCAAACATGTTTAATTTGTTATCAAAATATAACATTAAACACACCACACCACTCATATGCCTTTAAAAAGAGCTTCACTTGTCAGCTTCTTTTCACAGTATTAATATCTCTTAAAAATGCAGAGCTGTAGAAAATGAAGTGTGGTTTTGAATACTAATGTAACAGGGGCTTTGAGCTTTCCAGGGAGCTCATTGATGCCTCTTCAGGAGTTTACAGTGAGGTGCTGCAGATATGATAAATGTGTACATACTGGAATAGAATAGTGGCACTGATAATGAAAATAGGAATAACAAACTACGGTAATATTTATAGTCATCAAGGTATGGATCCACAGATACTGAACATTGATCCACTGCTTTTGTAAGCATAGCTCTACTTTTTCCATACATTTATTATATGATCCATAAATATCTTGTTTCTGTTTGGTAGCACACAGTCAGGTATCAATTTCAAAATTAACAAAGAACAATATGGAATGCTGTAATCTAAGAAATGCTACTCTTTTGCACAGCTCTGTTTGGTTAGCTGTCTCTCAACTTCATTACAATGAATGTTTCTCCCTGTTCTTGGAGAATAACTGAAAAGTACATGGCTTGTCCAGATTGTTCTCATGAATTACTAGCAGTTGACCATGTAGTTAGAGACTGCGGTTGTTTAATAGATTGGCTGATCTTATGTTTTAACTAAGATGAAACTCAATCACGTCACAAATCTCAACCGGTACAGAACTCCATTCCTTGCCAAAATGGTTCCTTTAAGAATTGGACACAGGACCAGACTAACTGGTTGAGCTTTAACTCTTTGAGGGCTGAATATATTTTCCAAAAAACAATGGTTTCATTCAGAAATCAACATAAAACATCTGTTGCTGCATGCTGTGGCATGAATGTGCAGCAGGCTTGCTGCCAGGCTGTCTTCGCATGGCTGGGACAGCAGCAGCGGTCATGGTCGCAGTGCATTATAGTCTTGTTTCTACCTTTTATCATTGTTAAGTGACAGTCCTCCCTGGCGAACACTGTCAGTACCATGATTAGCTGGGCACCAATCAGCTGAAGCTGGAACCTCACATTTGTTTTCGATCACTTGTATCAAAAACTGAGTCCGACAAGTCATAGTCCAATTCAGAGATAATGGGTAAAGTGTCATCCACGGAGTATTTTGCTTTACGCATTCGCTTTGACTTCTTGCCAGATGTGACTGCCATTTTTGCCACTGCGTGCGCCTTGCTACTCACGAGAGCGCAGGGAATCTTGGTCAAACCAATGAATCTAACTTTCCTTCTAGCAACAAGAGTCCAACTAAAACGTAACGGTTGGTTTTGTCACAGTTTACAGTTGATTACCATCGTCAACTCCTCCTTTTGACAAAAGTCGACATCAGCCCTGAAAGAGTTAATATACATGGTTTGGAACACCATAAAAGAGTCACATGTCCTACACACTGCTCTCAGCAAAAGTCCTATTTCTGACACCATTGTAGCAGTTTTATTGTGGAAAGAAGCTGCCTGCCCCCATCCTTTCATCTCCTGGGCATCTCAGCCATCTGTTCCTCACAATAGATAGATAGATAGATAGATAGATAGATAGATAGATAGATAGATAGATAGATAGATAGATAGATAGATAGATAGATAGATAGATAGATAGATAGATAGTATTTTATTTGTTTCAAGGTGGAAATTAACTATTTTTAAAGAAGTTTAACAAACAACAAGAATAACACCCCCACCACCGAATCAAATACATGCAAAGATATACAAAAAAGCAGAAAATTTCTGACTTGGCTATATATAAGTGAGGCATTATAAAGATACACAAAGTAAGCCACTTTCTGAACAGGAATTTTATAGAACATAAAAAAGTGAAATGAATAAAGCAGGAGAATCAAGGTCAGAATTTACACCATAACTCAGTGTCACAGACTAGTAGTGATGAAGCATCAAAAGTAGCGTACTGGAGACTTGAGTTTTGCTATTCATGGATGTTCTGGCAGGTTTACAAAAAACTAGAAATTAAGCTAACAATAACATGTGGAGAGCAGCATGCTGGTGCAGTGCTAGGTGATGGGTCTAGGTGGGATGTGCACACCGTTTCATTTCTGTATGAGTTTTCTTTAGGTACTTTTTTACTGTCTTTTGTAAATGGAAATATCATAGAATACTTCATAGCTAGGGTAGTGAATTACCCATTTTATTAAAAAGAGATTAATGGTATAAGGGGAACCTTTGTTTGCTACATATGCCTTACATCCTTCTTTGCTTGCGCATCTTGTTGGTTTTGTTCATCGAATTTTCTAGCCCTTACATCCCTCTTTCTTTGTGCTTCTTATTGCCTTTCTTCATTGGACATTCCAGTCCTTTTGGAGATGTTCGATGATGTGATATCCACCTGGTTTATTATCTAATGCCAGTCACTTGCCTTTGTTCATCAGACATTCACATCCCTCTGGGTGCCAGTTGGACAGATGTTTTATCGCTTTATATATACAAAGATATCTATAATAAACAATATACAGTACAGAAAACATGACAAATACTGGGAGATGTAGAGGAAAGAAAGTTGTAAATTAGAAGGAAAACACATTTCTTCAGGTGTAAAAATTATGTTCTGGAAACTTTCGCTTTAGAAATACTGATTAAGTGGCAATGATTGATGCCTTTTGATCTACAGTCATATGCCAGCTTACACCTCCATGTGGGACCATCTGTTTGGCCGTATGTCCAACTGATCGTATGTCGGTCCCAGAGTGTTCATATCATTGTAACTGATGCTCTGTGGGTCGCCAGTATGCATAGTTTAACTGCCAGTATGGAGTAGCATAAACTGATCTTTGAGTCTTTCTGTAAGGGAAGGCAGTGTAGGCGAAATGCATAAGAATTAGCCATTGTGGAGCAGCTCCAATGATAACAAACCTCAACTAGCCCTCCAAGAGTTAACATATGAGACCTTATGAAATAATATTAATAGTAGTAACAAAAGATTTATTATTATTTACAAGATGTTTCTATCTTGTTTTCCAGAAGAAAATATTATGAATCCTCTGCACAGATCCGAATACGAATAAGATGCACCAGCTGCATGCAACTTCAGAAAAATGAAGATTGAAACTCTGTGAGTACAATGGTATTTTTTTTTTTCTTTTACTTATTGATAGTTTGTGGCTGCTACCTCAGCCACTTCACCACTACTTCAATAACTGCTTCCATGCAGAGTGATCATTCTTTGGCTAGATATGCTGCCACAAATACATAGTAAACAAAAGGTGTAATGACTTATGTGGACTCTAGTGACTGATTTGGCAGTTTGTAGAACATTACAACTATTGTTTTCCTATGGAACCTTGGCCATAAGTACGAATGGCCTCAACTCAGTTGGCCGTAAATCGGAGCATGACTGTACTCTATATACGTATTGTAATGGACATTGTCAACTAGCTTCATCTTATCTTTAGCATAAAGTAGTTTACAATAGCATAAACGTATATTATCAATGAGAGGAAACTTGCATATACACATATATTTTAGGAACACTACATAACAGCGGAAAGACCACAAGGTTTTCTGAAAGTAAGACATGGGTAGGCTCTGGCAGCACTAGCAATTGTTGTCTGGCCAAGGCACGAGATGTAATACCACCAAAAATGGCAGTTTGTTTTTTTTTTACTATAGAGAATCCATGGCAACAACTATAAGAGAACTTCAGTGGGGTATAATGCATAATTTACTGGTCACTACTAGAGGGCACCAAGGGGTCTTTTGGCTTATATGTAATAATAATAATTCTTTGCATTTGTATAGTGCTTTCTCACTACTCAAAACACTCAGCAATTGCAGGTTAAGGGCCTTGCTCAAGGACCCAACAGAGCACTGTACTGTACTGTACACAAGAGAGGACAAGCTGCTCCAATAAGTAATAGCTTGAACATCTCGGTTCTGTGACGCTATGAGACAAACAGTTCCAACCCTTCCCGAGCACATTATTGACCCCAAAAGTAGTTCCAATATGGGTTATGTAGACACCTTTTAGTGTATAAACTAAAGGGGAGACCAGGGGGAAAAAAAGTAGACACGACTAAATAGAAAGAATTTGAAGTGTTGGAAGAGTAAGTGGGCAGAAACCAATGTGTAGACAGGAATTTGGCTATTTAGTTAGACTTAGAGAAAGTAAGTGTTTAATATTTTCCTTTGTTTATTTTGTTTTGACTTTACTCCCAGTGTGTTCCCTCCTTCTAAATATTTTTCCAATTAATAAAATATATAAATACAAGGGAGGACCCAAACATTTCCCGGAATGGTTAAAACAAACCTTAATTACACAAATTACAGCAATTCCCTTTTAGTCACTGTCTAAATGCTCCACTGGAGACACATCTGTCCCAGTGCTTCTTCTATTTCTCTTAATATTTTCTATACTCATATTTTGCCACCGTGTCTGGAGCCTCGTGCAATTTTTTTTTTCCTGGATTTCTAACATAGTAGAAAATCAACTTCCCTTCAGTCTTAGTTTTAATTTTAGGATCAAAAAAAAGTCACAGGGGACAAAATTTGGCAAATACGAGAGGTGTGAAGCGACAACCACATTATTTTCAGGCAAAAACTCTTTGACAATGTGGCGTGTGCAGGTGTGCTTTCATGGTGCAAAATGCAGTTTCCATGAGCCACTGCTCCTGGTGTTTTCTTCCTGATACTTTCCCACAGATCCCCTAACAATTCAGTGTGATGTTACTAATTAACTGTCTGTTCACAGAGAAATTCTTTATTAAGAAGTCTGTTAAGGTAAAAACAAAAATCATTCATTGTTGTCTTGATGTTTGAAATGACCTGACGTCCTTTTTTCAGCTTGTAAATAAAATTGTTGAAGTCATGCACATGATTGTAGAATAAATGTCAGAAACACACAAATGGCAGATTGATTAACAAGACTGTAGGCATATGAGACCTGGCATAAATGAGAAATACACCCTTCTGCTGTGCTACAGTAGTGATGGATTCTTGGAATTTTTGGGTCCCCCTCATATATACAATCTTGGGCTCAGAGATGACTCAAGTGAGCTCTGTATCTTTCTCTCTCTTTCTTTTTATATATAAAAAGAGACTTAACATTAGCCTTTT
Organism: Erpetoichthys calabaricus; assembly: GCF_900747795.2. Lineage (NCBI taxonomy): Eukaryota > Metazoa > Chordata > Cladistia > Polypteriformes > Polypteridae > Erpetoichthys > Erpetoichthys calabaricus. The sequence goes on from NC_041396.2 coordinate 201,365,520, forward strand.
GTGATTGTAGAGGTATATGTGTGTAAGTGAGCAGTTATGTACTATTCTTCATGATCCTGTGCTAGATAAACAGTTTGGAAAAATGATCTAAGAACATGATTATTGGTTCATGAGGTAGCAGCACTAACCACTACAACCTGGAACAATGTCCACAAAATAAGATGTGTTATAAGTTAATAAGAGCTTACTTTCCCATTGGTGTCTCTTTTATAGGATTTGCCTTCCGCTTGCCCATCCCCAAAGTTCTATACCATAGCAGCAAGTCACTCTCTCACTGGATTGTTTCTGTATCTCTCCATTAATCCTGGCCTTTCAGATTCTTGACAGTGAGCTTTTTTTCAGCTCTAAGCACTTTGTCCTCTGGCTACCAAACCCATTCCAGAAGGCACTTTTGCCCCAACTCATACTATATCTTTAAGGATAAGGAGAGTTGTGTCAGGGGTAGCAGTTTAGTAAACCTTCTAGTGACTCGTATTGTACCTGCACTTGTTGAGCTTTTAGTAGGAATGAGTTTCCAGGACACTTCTCATGCTGTCTGCTTTACATGGATTATCCTGCCAGAGTAACCAACTTTTTTAAAGTGTTTGTGGTGGGTGTTAATTTTTTTTAACTTATCCCCCAGAAATACTGCTACAAACAGTATCCTTATGGATTATTATTATTATTTATTATTAAATCTTCATGGCAATAATTGTGTTATATTATCCTATTTATATTTCATGTTTTTATAATGTAACACCTACTTTCCCCTGTATTTACAGATTACTCCAGTTTTTATACTGATTCTGTGATACCAGTGAGTTCCTTTTTAAAGCCTTTTTCCTGTGTATGTACTCTTCTTTTAGATTTCTTTTTGGTCAGGAAGTTTTGAACAGGTATGAAGCCACTACATTTCCTTCGGATATCACATTTCATATATTCTTCTTCTTTCAGTAAGGTCATGTATGACTTCAGCATGAGTTTGTGGTTCTAATATTTTTCATGACGCAAAAGCCCTTACCACATGCCTGGGTGGACTCAACCATGTTAGTGACCTTCATATTACATTTTGGTTATCTGTTATACTAAAGACTGTGTTGAAATCACATTGCAACTTAAAAATAGCAAATGTTAAGACAAATTACAGTGAACATGATTAGTGAACTTCTCCTATTTGTACATTATTTGCAAAATATACAAAATAAAATTTTCATAAAATTATTTATTCCAATACATTGTATGTGAGAAAACTGTTGATATAAATGTTATTTTTTTAAAGTATTGTAGCTTTCAACAAGATACACATAAAACAAATTTTAAAAATATTTGCTTTTTTGAAATTGTTATAATAAAGAACATATTATATCTGACATTAATCATGTTGGCAGTCATCTGCACACAATGGCAATTGCAGAATTTCCATGCAATAAATCAAGCAAGCATGCATCAATATTGATTCTCATTAAATTAACATAAAATTTGTTATCTGACATTTTACATCCAGTATTTGTACATTTGTTTCTTTGACTATAATACATCAAACCCTTAATAAAACCCTTTAAAACAAAAGGTACATTTAGGTGTATAGATTATTCTGAAAGTACAATTTACTCCTTTATTTCCATATTTTCATCAATCAATCCAATCATTTTTATTAACCACTTTGACTCCTTTTGAGCAGTAGGTACTTGGCATAAAATACAAACAATTGTATGAATGAGGTGTTAGGCTGCAGTTATCAATGTAACAGCATCCTACTGGGATCAACCAAACATATAATCAGGCCCAATAATGGGATGGATAGATTATTTGTTTTACATAGGTAAGCTATCCAGTTCTTGTGAATGTCAGAACCCTGGTGTTGGGATGCAGCAACCCAAAATGGTGAAAAGGGGAGAAAAAGTCTCAAATAGTGAAAACCCTGATGACAACATCACTGGTCAGCCTCAGAAACAGGCCTAAACCCCAGCAGCCTGACCCCAAAACTCAACAATTAGGCTTGAGAACTTGTACAGGCCTAGTTGAGTAAAAGCTGTGAGCAGGTTCAGTAAAGGGATGGATGGATCAAGATAAAGTCAAGAAACACAGTTTAGATGCAGTACCTTTAGAGCTGCAGTGATGAAAACTAAGACATTCAAATAAGAATTATCAGTCACAAAATCAGGAGTCAAAACCAGAATGCTGTAGCTGCTGCACCATTTATACTGATAAGACAGTCCTCTAGCTATGTTAAATTAAGGTTGCACTGCCTTCCTTTTTAAGGAGATTGTACGAAGTGAGTGAGTTATGCTTACATTCCCAGAGTCACTAGTTCCTCAACCACTTGCTCAGTAAAGTCAAGTTTTAAAGTATAGTATTTACATTCTCTGTACAGCATTCACAGCAAAGTTTTAATGAATTATAAGAAAAATAGTGTTTTGCACATAGAGGTTCTCCTTGAATAATGCTGAACCTCGGTTAATCAAGATGTGGATAATATATAAATCAAAGTTGACTGACTCGTGCACTCATACACACCCTTATCACCAAAAATACTATTTTCCATCTAGTTAAAAATTTGGTAAGATTGTTAATCTAGGGCAATAGGTATCTGTTAAGAAAGGATATTTCAATAAAACAATATTTAGGGGTGAACCTTCCTCTGCAAAAGAAAAAGTAAATACCCCAAAATCTCAGAAATGTTTTGACTGATTTTATTGAAATTTTGTGAAGTTATAGACAAACCTTTAGCTGACTGATGTACTTTTATTTGTTCTCAATAATGCTGTAGCAAGTGGCCTATTTTAACACACCACGTCATTTTTTTTTTTCAAATTTTTTTATCTCAGCGCTGACAAGTGACCACATATAGAAATGAGGTTGTAAGAATAATGCCACCAGTACAATAGCCCCACTGACCAATAGGGTGGATGGAAAAATGAAAAAACATAAGTGTCCTACCCAAAAAAAGAGAGTCAATGGAATGGCAAAAATCTCAAAAATGCTCAGATTGATTTTTATTTGTGGATAATACTGCTGTAGTTAGTAGGCTATGCTAAGTGTCCTTTTTTGATTCTGTGTTGAAAACTAATCTCAAAGAAAAATGGGGCTGATGGCACACAAAGAAGAAGATGAGGTGTCCTGTGCTGTAAAAAGAGACTGGTGATGTACTGCATGAAAAATAACCTGTGAAGTAGATAAAAGTAAGTTAAGTGAAGTAAGATGTGATTAGCAAACATGCTCTTGACTATGGCTATAAAAGACCATAGGTGTTGCTTCACTAGAAGCAAAAGTATAAACTTTAGAGAAGCTCACTTAATAGGTTCCCCACGATCTGAAAAATAGAATGACTGAACTATATTGCATATAATGATTTCTTTTAACTTGTTCTCTGCTGTACAATCCTTAATTATCTCCTGTTTTAAACAACACTTCTTCATAAAAAAGTACTTTTTCACTTGGTGGTCTACATTTGAGATTACCATGTCTTCTTTCCTGTACCCATGAAAAGGTCACTACAGTAAATTTATCAGGAGAAAACCAAACACAGTAACAACATTTACCACTTTTGGAGTACATGTCCAAATGCATTCTAATATACATTCCCTTCTCTAGACTTTGAAGAGGGGCCACCCACTTCTGCCCTCCAAAATGGCTTACATCTACATTTGTCTGTCATCTGCAGACTTTAATCCTCCCTCTCCAATCATGTAAGAAGCCTCCAAAACATATTGCTGACATTTGTTTTCTTAAACCACAAGCAGTAGAGAAAACAACCTCAAAATTAAATCACTGCACAGGCCTCCTAAATCTACAGCCTTTATTCATCATTGTTGTGTATAATAAGTTAAAACATAAAACATGATTCAGTGTTAGAACTTTACTGTCTGACTATTGGTATGGCAAAAAATAGATCCTTGAGCATGCAATTGATGAAAAACACTAAAAGAAATACTTGAGTGAACAATGTGAAAAAAATTAAAGTCATAAATATCTAATAATAAAAGCGCTGACAAGCTGCATCATCCGGGGATGAGTCACCAATAGTAGAGCTGGCTAAGTCCGTAAACAGTATTTACTCTAATAAAGTAAGTAGTCCATTAAAGGATAGACAGCCATCTAAAAGAGCCATGTAAAGAGCTGAGAGAATCCATTCTGATAGTCGACTTGCGCTATTGTTACATTGCTGTCAGAAGCAGAATGAAAAGAAGACCTACTGTCCAATTTTAGCAAGTGCTCAGTACCACAGAGACTACAATGAGTTTCCCTGGCTCTTCGGGCTGAGATCTGGGATCTGGTGAGTTGTTTGCAGTACAGTGGACAGACAGCTCTGAGACCTCTGAAGTTCCACCAATGCATCATCATCTGCTGAGGTCCACTGGCCTGGATGTATGGATGCTGCCGGAGCTTCTAACTCTTGGAGAAAGAAAAAGTGTGACAGTCGACAGCTATGTGAAGCAAAGCTGGTGGTAAGATGAAGCAGATTGTAAAGGCTTTACAGAGTAGCAATGGAGGGAGCCTCAAACGTCAAATCTGGCCCTGGAGTGGTGTCAGTTCAGTGAAAGATAACAGCAAAGAGACAGAATATCTGCAGATCTACTCAAGGAGAGTTGTCTGCTCACTTGTAATCGACAGATCATCACACAGAATTGTAGTGCTTAATGCCTCTGCTGCACTGCAAGTCAACTCAGCACTAAATATCCCTGCTATGCCACCTGACAAAGAAGTACTCAAGACCACTGCTGATGTGCTTTCATCACCAGCTGCACGGCTGCAGCACAAATGAAGACCACCCTGCTGTTTCAAATAGTTGTACTTTGCTTAATTCAGAGGCAAAGTCACAAACTTTATTCCAGCTAGTGTATCAATGGCAAGCTGACCTTTCATAGAATAGCGAGCCTCCTTAAAGAGCCATGTAAAGAGCAGAGAATCATTTCTGGCATTCAATCAGCACTGGAGCTACAGTAATAAGAATATATACTCAAAATTCGCATTATTCCTACTGATTAACAATTTCAATTAAAAAAATACAGTTTTCTGTAAATTGCTTTTTCAATTGACCATCAACAAAAGCCAAAGTCAGTCAGTAGGAAAAGTAGATTTGCTCCCCAAAGTGATAAAATGGAGGTTTCTCTGAATATTTTATGAATGTAAAATTCCACAAAGTTGCATATATTGTGGAGAACAAGTGAGTGAAGTATATATAATAAACATTTAGAGCCAAACTTTACAACTGGCTCATAGGAAGTACACTTCACGTAGTCTTGAAGTCTATGGATGTTACACCAAAATCTGTACTTTCTAGCAAAATGTCCCCCTCTCAGTATGACTGTGAACAAGTCAAATGTCTTGCCAAATTGTTCCAACTGCAAAAAAAATGTATATAAACTGCTAGGGAGTCTTTGGGTTGTTTTTTTTATCCTGAAGACCACACACAGCTAGTATATATATTTACTATATTGGTTAACTTACGGCTAAGTTGGCTGGGTCAGGTCGTATCTTGTCCGAGACGGACATGTAGTCAAGTGTAGCCGTGGCATAAATTGAGTGGGACAAGCCGGAACCTGATTCAGGTAAACGTATGGTAGCTCATTGTGTGAAAGTATAATGTGCATGTACCACAAAGCTGAGTTTGTCTGCTTGGGTTGAATGAGAAGTGAAGTGCATGCAAGCGGCGAAAAAATTTAAAAGTGCATGCATGCGTCATCTTACCAAGTGTAAGTCACCTTTGTATAAGCTTCTACATGTTCACACCAACTCCCGTGGCTGTGTTTGAGCATGACCAGAGCGGACTGCTCCATGCACATACGCACACCCACACACAGAAACACACACACACACAACTTTCATAGTGAGAACGGAGGTGCATGCAAGTGCAAAAAAATGTAAAAGTGCATTCATGCAGCATCTTATAGCAGTGGTTGCGTGTCAGCAGAGCAAACTGCTCCATACACACACACACACACACGCACACACACACACACACACGCACACACACACACACACACACACAGGTTTTTCATTTATATATGTCTAATATACTCAGTAGTGGTTTGTAATGTGGGACGCTGGGGCGCCATCTCCCCCATATATTTTAAAAACTCTACCGGCCAAATGAGAATCTATGTAAGTCCTTGATCTTTTGGCAAGTAGGTGACCTGAGGCTGCCCTTTAATTTGTTGCTTTCAGATTTTTCAAGGGACACTCCTACATTTATTCACATTGAATCAGTATTGCTTTAGTTTTGTTTTAATTTAATGTGATTGGACAATCGTCCATGCACTAAGTCAGGTTGATGTCAATGGTTCAGAGTTCACACCTGCCTTTAATGTTACGTAACTACAGATGAGCAAGAATGACTTTAAGAAGGTGGGAACTTCAAATGGAACTTCAGAAATCAAAGAAAATTTGGTTATTTCTTTAATGAAACATCCCTTCATAAATCGTTCACTTGAAGAAAAAAGAAGATAAAGGACCTTGGACCTGACCGACCTGACTGAAGAATTCAGCAGAAGGCAAGTGATGGAAGTCTAGCTTACACATGGACATTGAGCTAAATAAGAAAACAGCAAGAGTAGGTCTTTGTGTGTATTATTTTCAAGGAGATCAGTTCCTGAGATTTTTAAGTTCCAAATTTTTAATGTTGCTTTTTGGGTTATTTTATTAGTGATCACTTCCCAAACCATGCATTAAAAAGATTGAGAATGCTGTGGTGCCTAAACCTGTAATGTAACAGCAGTTGCCTTGATAACAAAGGGCCTTCTTTTACTAAGCATTCTACAGCTCCTGGAACTATAAGCATTCAAAATATCCAGGATGAGAAATCACAGAAGCAATTCAATTCTGTGCTAAGTAATGTTTATATCATAAAATAGAAACTAAATAATAATAAATACAGACAAGCAAAATTTACGTGGTTTGTTATTCTTTCAAACATTTCAAAATCAGTCTTTGATGCTCTTGCTCCATGCTGAATTGTGTAGCTGCCTTGTTTTTTTTTCTTCTTTTTTATATTGTGCAGATCTATTCTGGCATCTGAAAATGTGAGTAAGCTTGTGCGCCTTAACAACTGATTAAATGTTAAGAAGGAAAACTAATGATGATAGTGGCCTTCAGTAATGTTACAGACATGCCCAAAGTATTGTGTTTTGTTTGACAGAATTTTGACAATAAATGGAATTTCTGAAATCCTCTGAGAACTATTTCCAGTGTATCACGATACTGACATCATTATACTTATTGCTCACATTATTTATAGCTGATCTGATGATGTAGTAACTGTACATGTTTACATAATATGTAGTGTACTGTAGTACTAAACACTGTCCACTATATATACAAAACATGCAAAGTCTTTTCATTTTACACATGATGTGTTTTATTCCCTTAGTGTACTCAGGCAAGTTAAGGAGGTTGAACTAAGCAAGAGCTTGAGAGACAGGAAAACATTCACTTGATAGTGTTGTTCACCATTAGCTATTATTGGTGTCTATAGCTTGGGTGCTATCATGCCAGTTACATTTTTTTTTTGTTTGTTTTGTTTTTTGCATCTTCAAACTTTTAGTCTTCTCCTTATAATAGCCATGGAGGATAGATTTTTATTTTTAATGGCTAGGTCTTTGAGTTTATGTAAGTTGTGTTTGTTGTACAGTGATCCCTCGCTATATTGCGCTTCGCCTTTCGCGGCTTCACTCCATCGCGGATTTTATATGTAAGCATATTTAAATATATATCGCGGATTTTTTGCTGGTTCGCGGATTTCTGAGGACAATGGATCTTTTAATTTCTGGTACATGCTTCCTCAGTTGGTTTGCCCAGTTGATTTCATACAAGGGACGCTATTGGCAGATGGCTGAGAAGCTACCCGACTTACTTTTCTCTCTCTCTTGCGCTGACTTTCTCTGATCCTGACGTAGGGGGATTGAGCAGGGGGGCTGTTCGCACACCTAGACAATACGGACGCTCATCTAAAAATGCTGAAAGATTATCTTCACGTTGCTACCTTCTGTGCAGCTGCTTAGTGAAGCGACATGCTGCACGGTTCTTCGCATACTTAAAAGCTCGAAGGGCACGTATTGATTTTTGCATGTTTGTTTTTCTCTGTCTCTCTCTATCTCTCTCTCTCTCTCTCTCTCTCTCCCTGCTCCTGACGGAGGGGGTGTGAGCTGCCGCCTTCAACAGCTTTGTGCCGCGGTGCTTCGCATACTTAAAAGCCAAACAGCCCTATTGATTTGTTTGCATTCTCTGTCTTTATGACAGTCTCTGCTCCTGACACACACTCCTTTGAAGAGGAAGATATGTTTGCATTCTTTTAATTGTGAGACAGAACTGTCATCTCTGTCTTGTCATGGAGCACAGTTTAAACTTTTGAAAAAGAGACAAATGTTTGTTTGCAGTGTTTGAATAACGTTCCTGTCTCTCTACAACCTCCTGTGTTTCTGCGCAAATCTGTGACCCAAGCATGACAATATAAAAATAATCATATAAACATATGGTTTCTACTTCGCGGATTTTCTTATTTCGCGGGTGGCTCTGGAACGCAACCCCCGCGATGGAGGAGGGATTACTGTATACATTACTGAGCAGGGTTTCATTAGAGGATCGGTGGCTGATGGTCAAGTTCTATAAACCGTCTTATTTGGGTGAAATTTTATTTGCCCACCTAGTTTCATATATGTCCACCCACCAACACATTTCTGGCTACTCTACTACTACTAACAATAATACTAATAATAACTCTTTACATTATATAGCACTTTTCTCACTACTCAAAGCGCTTTGTGTGTAGACAACATTACAGTTTGTGTATGTATGCCCCACAAGAAAAACTTCATCTCCGCCCAAATGTTTTTCACCAGCTGCCATAGTATATACTGTAGATTAATAACAGAATTTTAAAATCATCTACAGTGCAGTTCACCCTGGAAAGGTGCAACATAACCTCTGCCACTGCATTAATATCTTAATATATTAATAAAAAGATACTGCGGTGGACTGGTGCCCTGTCCGGGGTTTGTTCCTGCCTTGTGCCCTGTACTGGCTGGGATTGGCTCCAGCAGACCCCTGTGACCCTGTGTTAGGATATAGCAGGTTGGAGAATGAGTGACCGACTGAGTAAAAAAATAAAGTGAAGCAGGAACTGTAAGCATTGTTTTGTCAAAACAGTGTCTGTATAAAATAGTTGGTTTATTTAAGCAATTTTTTTTTTTAATTTACAGCAGAAATACAGAAAAGTAATATATTGCATATTATTGTTTAAAAGTCCTTTACATATACCATACCAGAATAAATCTTTTGAACAGTATATCTTTGGTATATTTAATGAAAACTTAACATTTTTGTTCACATTATACAAAAATAATAATTTATCAGGATTCCTAATTTGATGAGTGTTTAAAATGACCCCATTTTATATTAGTGAAAGACTGATCTGATTAATCTTTAAGCCTGGGGAAATAAACAACTGTTGATATTAAAAATGGAACTGAATGATGTTTTACTAAGTCAGATAGTTCTGAAGAGTGGTTTCAAATCCCTGGCTTTAAGTACTAATTGCCTTACCCTACAGGCACCTATTTTATTTAACCAGACACCTCTCAAACTACTATGCTTTCAATCTGTAGGCTAATGTATCAACTAGGAATGGGAAACCCATGAAAACCTGTTTGAACATATCAGACAGGTGGATGTCAATCTGGAATGCTTTGAGGTGAATGAGCAAATAGTGCATGTGCAGGCAAGATGTCAAAAGCATATCTATCTATCTATCTATCTATCTATCTATCTATCTATCTATCTATCTATCTATCTATCTATCTATCTATCTATCTATCTATCTATCTATCTATCTATCTAATACATGTATGTTAAATAAGCATGAATGACATCATGGGGTATTAAACTGGAACAAATTCTTTTTTTTTCTTAATAGTCCAGCTTGGAACAAAACTGAATGGTTAGAATTTAGTCCTAAAGGAGTTTCTCAATAGCACTGATTTATGTGCACTAAACAAAATGTGTTTAATGTATAATGACTCTCTCGAGGACTGTTGGGTCTTCTTGTAATTGATCAAATTACACATTCACAGCAAGGTGAATGGCAATGGCATTATCTTTTAGATATAGCACTGAATGTTTGATGTCTGATGGCTTTTAAAGTGGCAAGGAGTCGCCTCTACAATTTGAGCAGTCCATTTAACACAGAAATAAACAACAAATGAGCGCCAGTACAGATGTCAAACTTGAACTTCAGCAGCATATAGCTTATATAACAACATGTTCTGCCATACAGTGGAATTGCATCCTGCCAAATAACATGGGTTCTCCAAAAGTGAGGGGTGTAAGTACACTTTACAATAATAACACAGCAGCAGTTACATGAAGTGGTGAATGTAAATGGTAAGTTACTTCTCCAGTATGCTGGCTTTGGTAAAAATGCAACATAATTTAACTGTAAGATCTCAGTGGGGGACACCTCTGCCTCTAAGTCCCAAGCATGTCAAGGGATATTGCAAAGTTCAATAACATTCATGAGATTTGCTTTGCATAAAATATTGCTGGGCCCTGCTTAGTTAAGAGATTATACACCCATGGAATACCTGTAGCTGTAGATATTTTATTATAACCAGGCATAAAACCAGCTGTTTGGTCCTCTGTATGCACGGATGAGTGTTTTACTAATACTTTAAGGAAAAAAGAAACTGACTCCAGGTAAATCTATTATTGTTAGTCATAATAACTTTGACTCATGCTTACTGACTCATATTCTTAATGAGCTCTTGTAACCAACAACATCTGGGTGGAAGTAAAATTATGTGCTGACAATCTTAAAATTATCCATCCAACAATACATTTTTATCCCAATGTTTCCTAAATAGAAATGGGGGAAAAATGAATCTGTTTTGACAGTTTTAAGAACATGGTCAACAGTGGTCAGTAGATGAGAACACCACAGGGAAAACACACACACACTCATGCTCCACTAATCTAAGGGTTTTAAGCAAGCTAACAACATGTTTTTGGATTGTTGGAGGAAACCAGAGCCATTAGATATAATCTATGCAAACATTATAAAAACATGTAAACCACAAATTAAAGTCACCCAAGCCACAAAGACAGACCTCAGCTTAATAGAGAAGAGCATCTACTATATACTGACCAACAACGGAAAAACAAAGTAATTTACTCTGAGAGAACTTTGTGTGTTTCTGATTTGATGACTACAGATGGGTGGCATGGTGGCGCAGGAGTAGCGCTGCTGCCTGCCAGTAAAGAGACCAGGGTTTGCATACTTGGTCCTCCTTGTGTGGAGTTTCCATGTTCTCCACATGTTTGCATGGGTTTCCTGTGCATGCTCCAGTTTCCTCCCATAGTCCAAGAAAATGTAGGTTAGGAGGACTGGTGATTCTAAATTAGCCATTGTTTGCATTTGGTGTGTCTTCTTCCTGCGATTGATTGGCGAACTGATCCTGGGTTTGTTCCTGCTTTCCACCCTATGCTAGCTGGGATAGGCTCCAGCACCTCACGTGACCCTATTCAGGACTAAGTTGGTTAGAAAATGACTGACTGACTAACTACAGATCTCAAATCCAGAAAATGTTCAATTGCAACCTGGTTCCTCCCACAGTCCAAAGATGTGCTTCTTAGGTGGACTGGCAATGTTAAATTACTCTACTGTATGACTCTGTGTATTCCGCCTTTAATGGACTGGTGGATTGCTCCTGTCTTGTGCCCAGTGCTTGCTTGAACAGGCTCCAGTTTCTCTACATTCCCTGAGTTTGTAAGATGGATATATACATGGAGCTGCATAACAATGATTTAAATTATAAATGGTTTCAGACAATATCTTATAAAAGACAGAAAGAGTAAAATAAACCGTCTTTACCACAGCAACAACAACATTTATTTATATAGCTCATTTTCATACAAACAACATTTATTCATATATCTCATTTTCATACAAACAATATAGCCCAAAGTACTTTACAAGATGCCAAAGATAAAGTTACATGACTCCAGTTAACATGGAGAGACAAAATCTGCAGGGGTTCCAAGGCTTCATATGAGAAGATTTGATGATGTTGATCTGGTAGACTAAAGCACTAAATCCTGTTATTTGAAGACATTTCATAAAGTAAGAAAACTACTTAAATGTTTCAGATTTTGAGTGAACTGTTCCTTTAATTCTCAAGACTCTGAACTGATTAAGTAAGTCTGATAATGGGTGAATGGATGTATTGTGTGTGTAGTTCTCTTTAATCCTGTAACGAACTAAATTTGCTCAGAAGATAGATAGATAGATAGATAGATAGATAGATAGATAGATAGATAGATAGATAGATAGATAGATAGATAGATAGATAGATAGATAGATAGATAGATAGATAGATAGATAGATAGATAGATAGAATGCTTTTGTAGAAATCTGACACTAAACATTCTAAATACCAGCCAATAATTCTAATTTCATTGAACTTAAGTGTGTGATTGAATTTGCTGTGCATGGACTGCCATCCAATCAAGGGACAGTTTGCAATGAAAGCTGCCAGAATAGGTTCCAGCATCCTACAACTCTATATTTGTGTGGGTTGAGAAAATGAATAAAAGACTGGTACAGATAATATAGCCAAGGAATCAATCGATAAGTAAATAAATAAATACAAATACACTTACCAAGTACATCAGGTATAAGCATTGAATTTTCTGATAGCACTGGGCAGAAAAGACCCCCAGAGGTGCTTCTTAGTACACTGTGGTGGAATGAGCCTGTGGCTAAAAGTGCTCCAATTGTGCACTTCAAATTTTGTGGTAACAGTTTAAGAAAGGTCCTTTTCTATTCTAGCATGACTGTATCCCTGTGCAGAAAGTCAGGCCCATAAAGACATTATTTGACAAGTTCGGGGTGGAGGAGCTTAAGTAGTCTACACAGAGCACTGACCTCAACCCTATTTGGGTTGAACTAGAATGAAGACTGAGAGTCAGGTCTTCTTTTCTAACATCATTACCTGACCTCACAAATGTTCTTTTGGCTAAATACAAATTCCCACAGATACATGCCAAAATCCTTTAGAAAGCATTCCTAGAAGAGTGCAGGGGGGGACAAACTGCATATTAATGCTCGTGGTTTTGCAATGAGATGGCCAACACGCTCAGTGTAATATATTGGTGTGATGGTCAGGTGTCCACAATCTTTTGTCCATATAGTTTATGATACAACTTATAAAAATTCATTGCTCGGTATGCATATACACATCCATTTTGTCAATAGAAAAACAAATTAACTTCAAATTGAAACCTAACAAATCTGACTGCAAGAACTATTTGAATTGAAAAGAACTTAATGAAGGGAAGAAATTACTTATGAATGATTACCTTTTCACATAGTGCTCTTTCAATATGTTAATGCATTTATTTCTTTTTCCACCACTTTACCGTTAACAGTATAACAGCATATCAATGGGCATTGGATAGAAATCAACACCATTTCCTCAGCATCTTGAGAGAAGCAAAATCACTGCAGTTCCTTTTGGATAAATAACAATCCATGCAATTAAATCAAACTTAACAAAACCAAAATTCAACCCCCACCCAAAAGAAAGAGAGGAGAGCCAGCCAACAATGCAAATCATTGAAACAGCAAGGAAGGAAATAGTATCCTTTTCCCCAATACAGAAGCTTATTCTAAAATGTTACGGATTAGATCCTCCCATACTTTTAAAAAGTTTTGAACTGATCCTCTGAGTGAGAATTAGATTTTTTCCAAATTCAAATAGCATAGGAAATCAGTTACCCACTGACTTAAAACAGGTGGGCAGGGATTCTTCCAGTTCAGAAAGATAAGTTTATGTGCTAGTTGTGAAGTAATACCAGTTACGATTTGTTTGTCCTTCTCCACTTTAAGACTATTTTGGCGTGCACCAAACTCAGCTGTTAATGGGTTAGGAGTGATTGTGACACCAATGTTATGTGAAAGGCATTCAAAAATTTTTGTCCAAATTGTTGTTAATTTGGTGCACACTCAAAACATGTGGCACAGTGAGGCTGGAGCTCGATTGCAGCATTTACAGGTTGAATCTTGACATGGAAACATTTTGGATAGTTTTAAATGAGATAAATGCACCCATATAAGATTTTAAGCTGAATGATTGAGTGCTTTGCGCAAATGGAGCAAGAGTCTATTCTGTGCATGGCTGCCTTCCACTCATTTTCTGAAATATTAAGTAAAAAATCTTATCCCCATTGTACGCTGGAATCTTTGAAAGGAAGGGACTTTAATATGTTTTTATAAATTGTAGAAATACTATCCAAGTCTTCAAGACTGATCAATATTTCTTTTGGAATAGAAATAAGTGGAAGGTGAAGAGTATTGGATAGGTTCTGTTTGTCAAAGTTTCTAGCTTGAAAGTGGTGGAAAAATTGTGTTGATGAGATGTTAAATTTGAAGCTAAATTAATTCTAGGATACAAAAACAGTATCAGTGTACAAGTCTGTAAATGCTTTAATCCCAGACATTTTCTAAGCATTATATACTGTGCATGTTTGAGAGAGGGGAAAAAAGTGGTTATCATGTAGAAGTGCAAAAGATAAGAGATTCTCTGTCTTAAAGTGCATCCTATATTGGTTCCATATTCTGAATGAATGAAGGGCAATTGGATTATTAATGTATTTACAATAGATGCAATTACTGGAGCACATAGCAAGAAATATAAAGGAGAACTGTAAGATTTTAATTCTATTGTAGACCAGGGTTATATATGTTCATTAATTTGTGTTGATGTCCAGGGGTCTCATGTATAAATGGTGCATACGTACAAAAATGTTGCGTACGTCCATTTCCTAGCTCACTTCGAGATGTTTAAAAACTAAACTTGGCATAAAGCCACACATATTCTCAAACCAGCCTTTCCCTGTGTGTATGCAAGTTTCCACTCGGTTTTGCAAACTGGCAGCACCCAGCGTCAACTGGTCCTTACTTATTATGTGAGTCTCCTGTAAAAATACTATCTTGGGATTTAAACCTGAGTCATCACTTTCTTTCGGATAATTGAGACCTTTGACAATCCAGCTCACAAAGTTCACTATTTGATCATAAATATCTTGCTTCTGAACTTTTATTGACATTTTATAGTCTTTAGTTAAGGTAGCACATTTTTACCTATGATAGCGTTGACCTAGATTTCATATTATTGCCAGGTGTTATGACTATGAAGCCTATTGTTGTATTGGCATTAACAGTTATTGGGTTAGAAAGGATAAACAGGAAATAGCAAAGCTCTCTTTCTCTCCACAACAGCCACTGGCCTTTTCATCAGCTGCGGATGTCGATTGTTCAAATATTTCAATACGAGAATTAAACATTTGCATAACATCTTCAAGCTGAATAGCGAGTACTCTAATTTTATTCTCTAACTTACTCATATTTTCCTGTATTTTGTTTCACCAACTTTTTCTAGAATTTCTGTCAAGGCTTAGTAAACTTAGTAAATGTTTCTCCAGGTCTTTTATGTCCTGATGCTGTTTCTTATTTTTCTTGTTTATGTCCTTTATTTCATTCTTTATATCCTTCTTTATATCACTCTTTATATCATTTATGTCCCCCCCAAATGCGGCAATCATTTTCTTCAGCTTGGAAAATGTGTTTTGGTCTTCTCCTCACTCCATAGGTGGAGTTGTGAGTCTGATTTTGGTTGATGCGGCTGACTCAAGGAGGGTATTAGTTGCAGTTGACAGCTAATAAGACAGTTCCAATAATCCTCCTGGAATCGATGAAATCTCCATGCCTGCCTCGCTCACATTTTCACTCTCACTTTCGCTTTTGGCTGGTGCCAATGCTGCAGCGTTAGGTCCTAGCAGTTCTGTTCTTTTGCCCGTCTGTTCCAGGTCAGTCTCTAGTAGGCCATACAGTGAACTTGAGGCCGATTTTGACTTTGATGAAAGTTTAGCTGCCTTATCCTTTTCTTTCTGAACTCTGTGTTTGCTCCTTATTCTTATTTATACTCTCATATAATGTAAATACAGGATACCTCGGGATGATAGTAGAAAAAGGTTGTAAAATAACACCACTGCTTACAAAGCTCAGCTCTAGCAGTTCATCTCACTCAACGGACAAGAACAACTCCCCCTTTGGATATCAATCTGTAGTCTAAGACCAATGAGATGGCAATGGCATCTAAGTTTATCTTACACTGTCCACAGAATGAAGCCTACAATGTAGCTTGAATTGGTTTGATCATACAACAAACTGCTTATGAAAATAAATTAAAGAGACACAGAAGAATGATAAAACTTAATTTATTGTTTTATATTTTGTAAAGAAGTTTTTTTTGTTTTTTGCCGTATATTATGTTCCTCACCTTAAACAGGATCAGGATGGCTCACAGAATTGCAAATATAAGCAATTTAGAGGTATATTGGTAGGTATGCAAATACCTACCAATATATCGTGTAGATTAGACAGACATTAACAGATTAATAAATACACTATCTTCTTTCTTTGTAGAATAACTTTGACGACCAAACCTAAAACTAATGATATAAACAGAAATAAAAAATTAACACTTCTTTCAGAATAATGAAAAACATTTTATTTACAAAGACTGTTCTTTAATAGAGCTAACAGCCACCTGGCCAACAGTAAAATGTTAATGTTTAAGCTTCATGGCAAACTTACTATGCATATCCAACATTTTAGTCTTTCATTTTAAAATGTATGTATTGGAGATGTTATGTGTCACTCTAAACATGGTAATTAAATTATTTACAGTACTGTGAAATTTTTCCAGAGGACACAGGCTGAGAGCTTACAATGTGTCAGATATGACCGGATGTTTTCAATTAAATGGCTTGCTCTTCATTCCTAAAATGGTCACTCTGTACATATAGATAACACAAAGTAATAAACGGAGAAATGCATTAACATCACCTGATTATATGCGCAGAGAAGAATTTTCTTTTGAGTACCTCCTTGTAACAAGAAAAACGTTTTACAGTGATTTCTGTTTTGCAATAATTTTAATGGACTTTTCAATTTGTTCACATAATAACAGCATCTTAGACTGTAATACTTTTTACTTTTTTAAATACTGATCATATTCTGGCATTTATTAATAGCACTGGAATCCACAGATGGAAAAAAAAATTAAATGGAGAAAATGGATTATTTGACACTGGCTAAGTATGATGTTAGACTGAATTTGCCAAGTAAAATAAAATTCCTATTCCAGCGCTGGCACTGCTATTTAGTCACCATTTAGGACCTCAGAGATTTAATTAGCTGAGATCCACATACAAAATCTGCATGGGCTGAATCGCACTTTGTAAAGCTGGAATAAACAAACACAATAACTAAGAACACAAGAAGCTTGTCAGACAAGAGGAGTTTATTTAGTCCATTGAGTCTGTACAGCTAGTTAAACAGTAAGTTGTTCCAATGTCTCATCCACATACTTTTTAAAATCTGTCAGGGTTTCCATGATCAGGTAAACAAAATTGTAAGTGTGCACTTTAAATTACTTTACTAGTAACATTTTTATAGGAAAAATTAAGTTATTAATCTTTTTCAATAAGATCGTTTTCTTAGCATGACGAAGACTGCTAAGCAGTCTGCTTTAAATTAAAATACTTAAAATATTACTATGACTTGTGTACTGAAACTAGCAAAGTGTCTGTGGTTGTGTCTAACTTACTCTTGAAATGAATCTAAATATCAGTCATTTCTAAAATTTGAAAATCTCTTCATTAACATATAAATATGATAAATTCCAATAATAGTATCTATCAACTATCAATGCAGTCCCTCTCCTGTACCTTCAGTCTTTGGTCTCCCTGTTCAATATTGTGTATTCCTATTTCTTTGTTAGTTTTTTTCTTTTATGAATGTTTATGAATGACACTTTTTCTTCTCATTCTTTCTGAAAGTGTGAGGCAGTGAGACACATATCTCAGTTATCTAATGTGCTAATACTTTAAACTATTAACACCATGCACAATTCTGTTTCACTTATTTTATATGGTGCAGACCAGAAGAGGTTCAGAAGGAGGTGGAAGGTGAAACCAGAATCTGGGTTACTGTTCTTCTTCTAGGTGCACAATAAGATAAACAGGCAGATCTTATCCCAATGTACCATTTAAATCGGTCCCCTTGAGAGTGTCATATTCACAACATTTGACAACATAATTAAAATAATATACTTACAAGGAAATTGGAGGTTGCGGTGCAGAGATGGTACAAAGGGTTGTATTGCTCCTGAAATATGCACT
The DNA here is from genome assembly GCF_900747795.2 of Erpetoichthys calabaricus. Taxonomy (NCBI): domain Eukaryota; kingdom Metazoa; phylum Chordata; class Cladistia; order Polypteriformes; family Polypteridae; genus Erpetoichthys; species Erpetoichthys calabaricus. The sequence goes on from NC_041396.2 coordinate 201,383,736, forward strand.
GTCAGTATGGACCTTGCAAAATCTCTGCAGGTTCAGAAGATTTTTTGTCAGGTATACTGGATTCAGGAAGTATTCACTCTTTCACCTTCTGCGCACCTTATTATGCTGTAAATTTAATTTAAAATGGTTTGACTGGTGCAGGAATGACATGTCACGCATGGACGCAAACCAGGTTGTTGCATTTAATCAAAAGAAACGCCTCTAGGTGTTATACAGCCAGCCCTTAGATGAAATATAGAGAAAAGATATTTGGCTGTTAGCTACAGAAATAAGAGTCGCTTCACAGGAGCTCCATCTGGCAGGATGCTCTGATCATAAAAGATGCCTCCTGCTGGGCTTCTTATAGCAGATGAACCACAAGGGTGGGGCTAAGTGCCCTTACTGGGCCGTTTCTCGGACTTGCAGGGAAAGGAGAAGAAGAGAATGTTAGCGACAGCGTCCCCTCTTGTGGGTTATTACATAACTCAGTTGAGGCCCTGAGAAGATCCTCTGAATCCCATGCCTGACAATGGATAAATTTGCCACTGTTGCCCATAGTGTACACTGAGTAATCATAATGACAAAGTGAAAACATGTTCTCAGAAAGGTTTGCAAATATATTAAAAATGAAAACTCTCATTTATGTAATTATTTAGACCATTAATTAAATACTTTCTAGAAGCCCCTTTGGCAATAATTACAGCTTCTACAGGTTTCACTTTGTTATTATGGGTTATTGAGTGTAGACTGATGGGCAAATGTATCTAGTTAAAATTAAGTTTATAGCACAATATAGTGTGCAGAAAGTGAAGGGTTCTGAATACTTTCTGAATCCGATGTACTTCGGTTCTCCCTCTTATTCGTGAAATGTTATTCTGCTGCATAGTTTTGATTGGTGACTCTCAACTTGCACAAAGTAAGAAATGAAAGAATTAAGGCCTCATCAGGGATGGTTTTTATGTATGTGCAGTATGGACTGCTGCATCAATCCATTATATAACACAGTTCAGTATATTAGAGTGTGAATATAGAAAATATGGTATAGTTTTGTTGTTTTTTTTTCATTTTTTTCATTTTACTGAAAGAAACACAAAAACATTTAACATAACCATATAATTTACTTCTAATTCTACTTCATTTTTCCAGTTTAGTTAGTCTGTTTGTTACTAAGGTGAGGTGAGGAAAGGAGCCATCTACAATATGTCCCGTGATCTATGGGGAGAGAGGGAATAGCACAATTGAGAATTGTGGGATTATATACAGTATTATCATCAATCAAGCAATGCAAAGCAGAAAGGAAAAAGTTAAATGTAATATTGATTTATATTCAGCCTTTTATTTGATATAATCTAAGGGAAATTTAACCTCTAAATGCTTAAAGCATTAATGAGCCACATCTCCAGTGCTGTGTGCAGTTCTGGTCTCCAAGCTACAAATAAAAGACTTTAGCAATGCTAGAAATTATCCTGAGATGAGCAGAGAAACCAATCTCAGTTTCCAGGGTTTTAAGGTGTATTTAGTTTACTGCATGTTTTTGAGTGTTATTGCCATGCCATTTTGATGTCATAAGAGTTATGTAGGCAATCAGTATACGAGTGCATAAACACATCATTAATAGTAGAAGCTGCATCTGGAATTGATGGTAACAGACATTTTTCAGGGTCACGTTTACAAAAGACCACCTTATCCAAAAAAAAGATTATGTGATTTTGGATTTGGTTTGATATTGAGATTTATTTGGAAATAAATGTATGTTGAAAATTATAATTGGCAAGCATGAAGGATATTTAATGACAGTATCTTAGGTATTAGAGGTTTTATGCCCAAAGATGACAGTACACGTAAGGACTTAAATAGTAGGAAAGTCAAAGATGCAGGTCATATCAAAAGATCAAAAATACAGGAAACAAAACCAAAATGTGAGACAGAAGGCATAGTCAAGTTATGAGGGAGGGTGGCCTTTATTGTAAGTAAAGATTTATTTCCTTAACTAGACTAATGAACACATCTATACCAAAAGAGTTTGTATTTTCATGCACAGCCTGGACACCATGTGCTATACACCATCATCTCATATAGCATGGCTGCTATGATGTCATTGTTCACATGACTGGTGTGTCATATGGCTATCAAAGGCCACAAGAAAAAATCAAAAAGGATAAAAGAAAAACAGAAAAAAAAAATCTAATAATGATAATAAAAATGAAATATACACATTTTAAAAATGATTTACAACGGTTGACAGTGATGTTAATTGCTGGTCATGTGTTGACACTCTGGTGCATGACATCGTCATGTTTCTATGATAAAGATGGCAGCACACTACAATTAGCGAATTACAATTACAATAAAAGAAATCGACAAAACCAGAAGTATGAAAATGAAAAGCAAATGCAGGTAGTCCCCAGGTTATGGACACTCGACCTACGACTTACGAACGAGGCCGCAGCTACAAGTAGTGGCTGGAGGGGTGCGATTTCGCTGCTTGCGCAGTGTAGTGTCCCTGTGTCCCTCAGGCAGCTACCGGCGGCAAGCGAGCTGTGACCTGTGGTCCATAGTCACTGGGGCCACAGCTATCGCTCGTGTGCAGGACAGAGGCTTAATGGGGTAGTTTGCTGTCCGCCCACTACACCGCCGCAGCTACTGCTCCTGACTGGATGCAGGCTGGATGGAGCGGTGTAGGGCGTTTCATTGCCCACCCACTACACACAGCTCCCCCTGAATCGTTTTCGGTGGGCAGCTGGTAATGCTGCAAGCGGTGACCCGGTTGTGGCTGAACGGAGGCCATTGAGGGTGAACGGGGCAGCGGGGGGTAGCATTGTAGTGTCCTTCGGGTGGCTGCCTGTATGAATGGGGGCGGTGGTGGGCGATTCTCTACATGCCTTTGGCCACACCGTGTTCGTTCTCAGTGGGCGGACGCATGCTGCAGGCTGCATGCTGTAGTGGAGGTGACTGTGTGGTGGGTGGGTGGTGAACCGCCCCTCGTTACTCCCATTCATTCTCAATAACAAGCCTGCTTGTACTGTTACGTACATAGCAGGAAGTTGTCTCTTGTCAGTACACCAGACGTGCTGACGAGGGATGCCTGCCTGCTGTGATAGCTGTACAGTACTGTGCAGAACAGCTCATCTTAACCTTTTGTCTTCACCATTCAAGAATGTCTCTGAAACACAAATCTGATGCAAGTGCTGGTGATACAGTAAAGAAGAGAAAAACCATCACCATTGAAAATAAAGTAGAAATAATAAAAAGGTCAGAGAGAGGTGAAACTCCATCATTCATTGGCGGAGCACTTGGTTACAGTCAGTCAACAATAGCATTTATTAAAATAATGTACCTGTTCTGACTTACATACAAATTCAACTTAAGTACAAATCTACAGTCCCTATCTTGTACGTAACCCGGGGACTGCCTGTGCTTACAATGACTTCTATAAACCCAATGACCTACTGCTAAAGTTCTCCTCCCTGGCTCATATATAGCCACAAGGAGGTCTCAGCAGCAGTGACATCAGGGTGGCCTGGTCTCTTGGCGTACCACCCACAGAACACAAGGAATTGGCTCACATTTAAAGATATAGTACACAATTAATGAGAAGTAACGTGAAGCCATGAAAAATAAAAATTCAAATTGAACAAAAAATACAATAAAGTATAAAATAAACAAGAGAATAAACCCTTATTAAAACATTACTCTTAGTATTTGATATCACATGATACTGCCGTTAGTCACATGACTAGTGACATTCATTGTTACCAACAACAAAGAGAACAAGGAAGGAGCGTGAATGCAAAATGGTACCAATGCAATGATATAAAAACATAAAATAATAATTCCTCATGTTAAAAAGTGCGGCACGGTGGCGCAGTGGGTAGCACTGCTGCCTCGCAGTTGGGAGACCTGGGGACCTGGGTTTGCTTCCCGGGTCTTCCCCTGCGTGGATTTTGCATGTTCTCCCCGTGTCTGTGTGGGTTTCCTCAAACAATCGAAAGACATGCAGGTTAGGTGGATTGGCGAATCTAAATTGGCCCTAGTGTGTGTTTGTGTGTGTCCTGTGGTGGGTTGGCACCCTGCCCGGGATTGCTTCCTGCCTTGTGCCCTGTGTTGGCTGGGATTGGCTCCAGCAGACCCCCGTGACCAAGTGTTCGGGTTCAGCGGGTTGGAGGATGGATGGTTGTTAAAAAGTGTGTTAAATGCTAGGACCTTTATGTTGTATTTTTTTTTTTCACAAATGACTTTTGGTTTTGTTTTTGGTTTTTAATTTTTTTTTTTGTGATCCTGTTAATTAACAAGGCCTTAATGATTTAAAAAAGAAGCCCTTGGGCTTGCCATTTCTCATTTTGGCATACCATTTTAAATACAAATGTAATTAGTTTCCATAGTATTCAAAGGAATAGGACTTTCTTTTCCAACTGTATTATACGGGTGGAGTAGACTTTTTTTTAATTAACTAAAATAAAGAGATGAGGGAGCAGTGTAGTAAAAAATGTCAAATCAATAATTGTCACAATGTACTGTTATCTCAGATGCATTCTATTATAAGTTGATGAGGCATAGCAGATGTTCCAAAACTGTCTATGTTTTTTTCAGCATAGTCTAAGTGAAGGACAATCCATAACAAAAGACTAAGAAAGGCAGGTGTCATTGGATGATATCATTCATATAGCATCTTGGCATAAAAATAAGAATGTGATAAATGTGTGTGGTGGGTGATTTTTAGTTGAATTAAAGCATTCTTGGCACAGATTGATGAGCAGTGTAACTTGTCGATGATCAAGTTTCACTCTTTAATCTGAAATTCTCTATTGGAAGATTTCTTATCTGACATTTTCTCAAATTATCAGAGGTGAATGTTTTGAAAAATATTTGCAGAGTGGTAATGGTAGGTGCACAGAACAAGGCATTGTGACAAGAAAGAGTCCAAGACATCATAAAGGTTTGAGGCAGCCACCCGTATATTGTTTTTCCCAGCTGCAAAAATCGAAATAAGTAGCATGATGTGCAAAGAACAGATTCCAAAACAGAACTGATCACAAGAGACAAAGATGGAGGCTTTAAAGGCCCGTATAGGAAGTGACGTCATCAAAAGGGCTGGAATCAAAAGTGATGTCATCTGGACTGGAAGTGATGTCAGCAAAGGGCCTGGTGCCGGAAGTGATGTCAGCAAAGGGACCGGCACCAGAAATGATGTCTTCTGAGGTGCGAGAATCCTACAGGATTTCTCGGTTAAAGGTCTGTAGGGCACTGAGAAAGACAGTCAACGCACTCCACCACCCCCTGGTCGGATGTTTTATTACCATTACTCAGACCCTTTAGCTGCCTCCTACTCGCACGTGTGTGACAGCATATAAAGAAAAGCTTAAAGTAGACTTCTAGTATGGTTTCATTGAATATTTTTATACTCTTGCTATATAGCTGTTTTTTATCGTTTCAAATTTTTAAAGACTGAAAAACTGTATCATTTTATCCGTCCATCCACTTTCAGAATCTACTTACTATGTTACCGGAAACATTCCATGCAGCACTGAATCCAAAGTCAGAACCGACTCCATATAGGAATCCTACTCAGTTGTTGAACGTTGATTATCCGAAGCCAATTCTGACTTACTGAACAGGCTTACATGGACATCAAGCGATGCAGGGGGCAACTGGAGTATGTGAAGAAAATCTCCACATATATGTGGAGAACATCAAGTCGACAAAAACAATAGGTCTCTAAATATGTGTGTTGTCTATTAATACTTACACATTCTTTTATTTAAAGTATAGGTATGTTAGTTTTGTTAAAATACATTTTATCACCAATTATCTTATGGTGAACACATAGCTAACATTATTAAATGTGTCATAATGAACCACTTGAGCCTTTGACTCCAGCAAGTGATCAGCTGGCTTTGTAAAATCTCCCTACAAGTTACTGGGTAATCATTTTTGTGTGCACATACATTATTTATTTTTTCTTTACCGCAGTCATTTTTAAAGGGGTCATTGCTTTACTGTAAGTGCATACATTAACAACAACAGTGACTGCATTCTTAATTACATGATTCAACTATGCAAAAAATAAAAAGGACTCTTGTTTGAAACCTCTATAAGTTGTGATGGTTTAAAAAGCATTTTGTGCCCTAGAGTATTTAACAGAGTCGCGGTTCTTTATTATATACAGGAAAAATAATTTCACATTGCATTTTATCAATTAATTTTGTTTTTAATATGCTGAATCACTACTACATCACTGTAGTTATTTTTTACTTTGGCAAATGTACTCTTTAAAGAAGACTTGATTGCTATTAAGCAGCTAAAATAGGCTTCACTAAAACATTACAGTGGAACCTCGGTTCACGAACGTCTCGGTACACGTACAACTTGGTTTACGACCAACACATCCGCCAAACTTTTGCCTCGGTTCACGACCACACACTCGGTAAACGAACAAGGCAGTTTCCCTTTCGGTTTGTGCGCGTCGATGATTTCCGCACCTGTTGCATTGTTCTCGGTCAGACATGCGTGCTTGCACATGCGTGCGTGCTTTCGCTGTGAAGTCTTTGTGCTCTATTTCATTTCCCTTCCGGTTCATACGCGCCGATTACTGTATTTAAGAACGTGTTCAGCCTCTCCCTGTTCATTGTTCTCAGTCAGACGTGCGTGCTTTACCTGTGAACTGTTTGTGCTCTACAGTATTTTGTGTGCTTTTGCAGTTAACCATGGCTTCTAAGCAAGTGAAGAATGGTGAGAAGAAAGTGTTGCAATGTTACGTTTCTCTTTTTTTCAAATGTTTATTTTTTTCCATGTGCTTAAAACTCATTTAAAAAGAGTGTTTTCAGTGATCGGGTTGTAATGCTATTAGCCTGAACTCCTGCAACGTTACTGTCTTGGTTGGCTTTTAAATAAAGTTCGGATTTGTTCAAATGTTCCTTTTTCCCCCCTGTGCTTAAAACTCATTAAAAAAAAAAAAAAAAAGTGTTTATACAACGATCGGATTGTAACGCTACAGCCGAACTGCTGCAATGTCACAGAGAGAGAGAGAACTCATGTGCTGCTGAGAGAGGGAGGACGGAGGAGGGGGGCTCATGCACTGCAGAGAGAGAGAGCCTGCGTGTGCAGCTGAGGAGGGAGCCTGGGTTTTTGTGTCAGTGTTATTCAATGTTTTTACATTAGTTTACTATTACACTGTGCATTCTATGGTGTAATTAATTATATTTGTGCTTAAAAAATCTTTAAAAAAAATATATTTACATACAGTTCGTACGGTCTGGAACGGATTAATTGTATTTACATGTAATCCTATGGGGGAAATTGCATTGGTTCACGACCAAATCGGTTTACGACCAGAGGTTTGGAACGAATTATGGTCGTGAACCGAGGTTCCACTGTATTTGCATTTCTTGCTCATGAATGACATCAAGCTAAATACTCTAATTTATTAATTTCGGACTGGATTACACATAATATATTTCTGATGTACTAAAATGTTTATCATATTGTATGATACTTCTACATGGAGTAAAGCAGAGTTGTTATTGTATTCATTTCATTAAGCCGTAAGAACATCTCAAGTCTGAATTATTGAACTTCTTATTTTTAAAATGTCTTATGTATACTTATGAGAACAGGTAAAATACAGTAATACACATACATAGTCTTAAAAAAAGAATCTTTTATGACCTTTAGTATCCTGGGTGAAAAACAAATCACTTTTAATTTAGCACATATTCATGAAGAAGTAAACATGGAAAAACTGGACAAGAGACTGGTCTGAAGCTGTCATAAGAGGATTCTTATATGACCCATGGATGTTCTGTGCAGTTGTAATTTTTACCCCAGTAGAGAGGGGTTTGCCTCAATGTTACAGTTAGGTTGATCGTTTCTGCATGTGCACCTTACAAGTGTTAAAAGTATCAAGGTTTCTGGAGTATAGTGTTCTATACTCAAAGGGGCACTATACTGTACTCCCACTGGAAGACTTCAGTGTTCACATGATGATACCTGGAGTATGTTGTAAATGTAATTGGTGAGTTATTATTGGCTTTCTGTCCTACTCATGGACTACCCAAAACAAAAGTTGGACATTGTCTGCCATGACAGTTCCCCTAATGGCGACAATACCACAACCTGTTAGTGAACACCAACCTATACAATTACTTGATGCTATGAGACCAATTGAGAGATATGATCTCTTGGTCTGCTACTGGGACCTCTCTTAGTCAACTGTGCCTTCTTCACCCCATGTAAAAAACCTAGGAAGCATCCAAACTACACCCTCAACCCCATGACCTCTTAAACACAGAAAGTAGTGGTTCTACTCCCAGGTTCTCCCATATTGCTTAGCTCCTTACCCTGTCACAAAAAGTGAGCCCAGCATACGGAGCCAGCATAGGAGCCTCATTTTAGTGGCTTGTACTCACAATGTCATGTTTTTAATAATTACCTAGAGCTTATGACCACTGGTGAAGATGGGCATGTAGAATGACCAATTAACTGAAAGTTTCATCTGAGGATTTGTCTCCCAATTGACCACTATAGTCTAGTACTAAACTGCTGCCAGTGCACTGACTTGTTGGTCAATCTTGTGAACAAGACATCAAAGTGCTTCTACTCTTCTGGAGCAGCTGTTAACCCCTTACCTGTAGGGAATATGCCTCTGTTTTCGGGGAAATAACCACTATCTCTGAACTTGAGGTGACAATTCTCACCCCAACTGCATCACACTAAGCTTTGGGCTACTCCAGTACACTCCAAAGACCAGGAAGAAAAAAGGAAACAAGATACACTCTTGGTGTATCATGCTACATGGCTCTAGACCACCAATGTGAAACCTGTCTAAAAGCTTTTAGTTTTTACTCTTTACCCTGTGAAACCTTCTGGAAAAGGATTTATTGGTTGTTTTTAATAATATTTCAATCGATTCACCTCCAATCCACATCAGCCAATTTTTCAATTCAATTGGTGATCAGTAAATTGGCCAATCTCAAAAACTGATTTTTCAATATCTGCTTTTTAAGCTTTAAGGTAATTTAATTGTAGTACCCCTTTGCAAAAGTATTATAGATACCTGAGGAAGTGTGAGTGTGGTTTTGCTGACGGAGCCTCATGTAAATAGAGAGCAGGCAGGCAGATTTTGGAAGAGAGGGAATATTAGCTTTTATGTTACAGAAAGTGGAGTAATAAACAGAGAAAGAACATCCTGTGTCTGGATAGGAATGGCAGACATACAGGTATATGTTGTCCAGTTGAACTTGGATTGGAAGAAAATTGATGTATTTCTTCAGCAAAAATTAAAACAGAATCTGCTTCTGTTCAGACATTTTCATTCTATCCTTTAATTAAAATGAACACTCCTTGTCTAAGTGTGAATGATGAGGGAACTTGTGTTTGTACAGCAGCTCATATTTTTTAATTAGAATTTTTCCTAATTTCTTAGTAAACAATAAGGCTTATTAGCCTCAGTGCCAAATTTGTCTATTTTGTGTACAGTATACACTTGTTAAAAATGTCAGCTTTGTATCTTCTTGAAAACGTCTTAGGAATGCTTCATCAGAAATGTTGCTTGTAATCATGACAAGCACTTTATTTTTGTTTATGCCATATATATTATGAAAAAGGGTGTCCTTTTAAGGTGATTATATTTATTTTAATATTTTTTAAGATCATGGAACAACAAGTCAACAGAATTTCATCCATCCATCCATTATCCAACCCACTATATCCTAACTACAGGGTCACGGGGGTCTGCTAGTGCCAATCCCAGCCAACACAGGGCGCAAGGAAGGAAACAAACCCCATGCAGGGAGGACCTGGGAAGCGCTACCCACTGCGCCACCATGCCGCCCCAAAATTTCATTTTGTTAATAAAAAACTTAACAGATACCACCTGTGGACTGCATTTTAATTGTAAAAACACCAAGGTTAATACTTTAATACAGAACATAAGCCTTCTATATGTCTATTTATGCAGGAGCTTAGTGTAAAAAAATTAAAAGTGTAAAGAAAAAAAATCAGCATCAGAATCAGCCGGTTCTAGTAACATGAAATACATGTCTGGTATTGGCCCTAAAAAAACCTGATCAGAGCATATCTAGTCATTTTCTTTGTTTCTCATCATCTCCTTGCTAGAAATAAATGTTAATTGAATCCAGATTCCAAGCACATCACTGTCAACATTGTATTCTTCACCACTGTTGCCGAGATTCTGCCTATATCAAGTCCACGAAAATTGAAGATAAGATGAACCCTTACTACATCTATATTAAAAAAACGAGAGTAATGGTAAGAAATGAAAAACACTTGAATCCCATCATGACAGCATGTAGATTAAACAGCTGCTTTACTAAGAGAAATGTTTGCTACGCCACTTGAGAGCAATTGGAAAGAGTAGTGTAGACTCCGACACAGACTACAAAGTTCTCCAAAGCGTGCTCAGGTTCAAATAGTTGACGTTTCTTGTTTTTCTCATGTTTCAGGATAGGAGGATCACAGAGAGGGACACAGCATGTGACTCTGGAAGATAATTCTGAAAACTAGAAGAATAAATAACAACAAGAAACTGGAACTGCCATGACTAGTTTCAGTAACTGCTATTGTATGAGGCCTTTCCCATGGATATAACAGCCTTCAGGGAAAGTGATTATTCTAAAAGTATGCTGGTGGATATTTGTTAAATAAATGTGCCTTTAATTGGCTTTACTCTCATTCAGTGTGTGTGTCTTGGCATTCGTTTCAGTATTATTCTTGATGTTGCAAAGTGGCAACAATTACGTGCAGCTCAGCTCAGCATAGCTTAGCATAGTATTCTACCTTACTATGTTTTCTTTTGTCTTCTTCATTTCCTACTACTTTGAATATTATTATTATTATAATTATTATTATTATTAGTAGTAGTAGTATCTTTGTGGTGAAGCCTTAGTGTTAGTATCAGAAAACAACAAAACGTCACTATGAGTGGCATTTTGTGACTCATGTACTATAAAATCTTGTCAACATTCATTCTCATACATGAACTCCTACTGGGGAGGTCAAATCCTAGTCAAACTTTTATATAAATTCAACAAATACGTGCTATACAAAGTTACTGAGAATGGCACAAAGTTTGTTGCATTTCCACTTAAACATTCAAGTTTAATGTGGAACACATATGTAAATATGTGTTTTGTATTTTCGATTGGAATTTTTACCTGAAACAGCACATTACTGAGATACGTGGAAAAACTAAATTTAGGATAATTTAAAAATGTTTAGCTATCTTATATTTATTAATTGGCTACCAGATAAGTAGACATATTTGAATGTCATGTTTTCTCAAAGGCTCCTCTAAAAATTAAGAGAATGAACTAAATTAGTCAGACTACAAGAGCAAAACAATAAAGACAGACAATGCACAACTGCATCAGTGAGGCACCTTTAATGGTTACAAAACTGCTCTGTTTTGATCCATCAGAATTTGCAATTAAGCAACCTATCATGAACTGTTACTAAAATCTGCAAATGACTGTATAAAGTATTAAAGAGGAGCAATAAGAAAATGTGTTTTGAGTCATAAGAAAATTCCTACGGATGGCTGCTGTGAAGAAGTCGGTTTAAAACTGCAAAATATCTGATACAAACTGCCAACAAGAGCCAAAGGAATTACTGTCCGCATGGAATAAAGTAAACTGATAATGACAGACTAATAATGCAATAAACTACTGAATCTCAAAGGAAATATTTAAATTGTATTAAAAGGCAGTGGAGTGTTTAAAACAAACTAGACAGTGGATATTATGTAGCTCCATTACCACAGAACACACAAGTATACACTTTTCTTCCATGCTAATGAAAATGCAAAGACCACATCCTGTAAATGGGTAAAAAGCTGCCCTGATTTCTCCACAAAATTCTTTATCAGTAGCAAAAAAAAACAAACATTCAGCATTAAACGAAGGAACAGAGATGGAGAGCTGGGTAATGTGCAAGGTAAAACAAAATTAGGAGAGTGTCTACTTTCAAAATGTAAGGCAAAAGTGCACACAGGGTGAATGAGAGTTGCACCTTAGTCTTACCATTAAAGAAATTCTAACCAAAATTAGACACAAGGCTACAGTAATGCAGTGGAAGCAAGAATAAACAACATAGTAATAGTATGGGTGAAAGTGATCAAAAGTCAAATGATGAGAGTGCTTGATGCAAAAGAGAGGATCCAATGGCCACTGGAGAGCAGAAGGGTCCAGAATCACCACTAAGAGATGACAGTGTCAGTATAGAAAAAAATGGTACGTGGAGACACTGCATAAAAGGTAGGAAATTTAGAATCAAGAGATGTATCAGTAAGCGTGCAGGGAAGCACCAGACAAGATGGTAGACTTCAGTCAGACTGCAGCACCCACAAGCACTCCATTCTTTACAGAAGATGTCAATGAATGTGATTTAGGTATCAGAAAGCATAAACAGCTGTGGAATAACTGAAAGTGGGTCACACTTGATTATGAACGTCTCTTTAGTAGAGTCCACTTTAATTAATAAATATTAGAGCTTTGAATACTTTTACCCAAATTGAAAATATTGTTTTTTCCTGTAAAAAAGGGAATACAATGTCAATTCAATTTAAACTAAACAATATTAAATATTTTGTTACCCTTAGATAGTTGTGCGGATAACATTTTTTCCTAGTATTACTGCAGCATAGATATAGAGTTACAAGAAATGCTTCATAATTGTTTTATATATAGTCTGTAATAATATAGTTTTAAAGCAATGTATGGTATTATACAGTATACACTAAAGGTCATCTCTGGAGACCCGCCCTGGGTGGAGTGCTGTAAGCCATGGTTAAGGCTCAGTTATTTTCAACCAAAATGACAGGCATTATTTTATCTTTATATTTTGTTGGTGGTTTGAGGTTCAAGCGTTTTTAGTCTGAAAACGTTCAGAAGTTTGCATGAGGGTAAGAGGTAATTAGTGATTAAACAAATGTTGTATTGTCTACATTTTGAAATACACTAGAATACAAATCAACCTAGGCAAAAAAGGACTGTAAAGGCAAAACATCAAGAGTGGTGTGATGCATTCTTTAACAGGCGAGTTTCACTTCTGTATTTAAAAGTTAGAAGCCAACCCTTTGGATTGCTGTCAGCTTATACAGCATATAATCTGTGCTGAAATAAAGCTTTACTATATCCAGTATCTGTCTGAAGCCAGATTCAATCCAGGCACAAAGAAAGAATGAGAGGATCCATCCATCCATTCATTTTCTGACCCTAATCTTACAATTCAGTGTATCACAGCAGCTTTGGGTGCAAGCTAAGAACTGGCCCTGGATGTGGTGCCAGACCATCAAGCATACATTCACACACGTATGCCAGCAGTGGTTTTGTAAAATAGTTATTTTCTAGGTATTATATGGCGCAACTCAGGCCAACTGCTCTTCTGTGGTTTTACAGCTGTTCCTGTGGAAACATGTTCAGGCAGCTTTTACTGGACGAGTTATTGGGCACACTAGGCTATATGAACCTTTACCTATAATTTAGCATCTGTATTTACTGTCCTAAAAGCTAGGATGTGACCTTCTGCCATATTAAGATTAAAGTGCCCTTAAGAAGATCCAGTCACACCTGATAAAGTTTCTTAATATCTCTCAACAGAAACCTCAATTGTCAATTGGTGCCAATGGTGGAAAAGTGCAGTCTTAGGCCTTGAGGACACGGTGTCACAATAGGAAATGGTAATTACAAAACAGAAAGAAATCCATCAAAGGTCAGGAATACCAAGCAAGTGTCAGACTGACAAAACATTAGTTCTGCCTTTAAAATATTTTATAGTGACTCCTTGATTGAGATTTACTGACATTTTTTTATCACACAAAAAAGAAATTAGAAGTCAATAAAGGAAATGTGCAATAATGAGAAACAGCAAAAAAAAAAAAAACAGTCCAGTATAAATAATAGAATTTGACGGATCATTTGTCTCATTGCCTTACTAAATAAAAGCCACTGAACCTGGCAAAACCTGATGTTGCAGATTTTGCAGAAAATTCTCTAGGTTTCATACACGAGCATCTTACCAGAAACATCATAACTTCCAAAAAGATGGAAAGATCTATCTATCTATCTATCTATCTATCTATCTATCTATCTATCTATCTATCTATCTATCTATCTATCTATCTATCTATCTATCTATAATTCATTTCCCACAAATGTTGACCCTTACTTTATACAGTCTAATAGCTGCTGTATTCAACATTTTATATATACAATCATATAGAAATGAGTGCTTCTGCACATTGTGTACAATGTGTTCTTTCTAGTATCACAATCATCCACCTTTTGTATAATTGTTTTTCAAGTATAGTCTAACATTAAAACTCAAATATCCATCCATTATCCAACCCGCTATATCCTAACTACAGGGTCACGGGGGTCTGCTGGGGCCAATCCCAGCCAACACAGGGTGCAAGGCAGGAAACAAAGCCCGGGCAGGGTGCCAGCCCACTGTAGGGCACACACACACACATACACCCCAAGCACACACTAAGGACAATTTAGAATCACCAATCCACCTAACCTGCATGTCTTTGGACTGTGGGAGGAAACCGGAGCGCCCGGAAGAATCCCATGCAGACACGGGGAGAACATGCAAACCACGCAGGGAAGACCCGGGAAGCGAACCCAGGTCTCCTAACTGTGAGGCAGCAGCGCTACCCACTGCGCCACCATGCCGCCCAACTCAAATATAAAAAAGGTAAATAAAAAACAGATTTTGACAGGCTAATTATATTCTACTAGCCACATTACCTGTCGATGGCAGGCAATAGAATGAATATTTGATATCTCTTACCCTATGTTCAGGGCCTTTCCTCTGTATCCACATGTGCCTGAACCTTGACCAGTGCTTTCTTTCTTAAATGCATTCCCATAAAGCCTGTTTCTCAGGCACCTTGCTCACCTCCTCTCTAGTTTTATACATCCCATCTTTAAAGGCAACTCTCTGCATGCCCCACACACCGAAAATCTTCCTTGTGTGTCTCACTATCACATTTCCTTTTCCAATCACTTCACCAAATGCCAAACTGACCAATCAGAGTTCTCTGAGGGACTAGACATAAACATAGAACTTAATGTTTTATATATAGTAGATAATCTCTACCAATAAATTCTATGCCAAAATTGTGATGAGTCTGTGAATTCACTTTACAGTGAGTCAGATTTATATGACTGGGAAAATGTTCAAGTTATTCAATGCAACAAGTGCAGCAGATATTCTGTAGATTAGCTCAAAGGAGATTTGAAAAGGTCACAGTTTATAATAATTTAGTAAAAAAGAAAACTGCAAATGGAAAAGTATAACTAACTTCATGATACTATGTGAGTAGGGTTTTAGAACAGGTGATCAATGTCTAAAAGTTTAACCTCTGAATAAAACTGTCATGGGATGGATGGATTTGAGGCAATCTGTACTTTTGAGTTCAGACCTGAGGAAGCCCATTTCTGTTTTTAGTGGGTGGATTACGGAGAACTGCTTATCAAGTATCAACATATGTCTTCTCGAACTCCTTGTCCACAATTCTGCCACAAATTATGCCTAGATGTAGTATTTTGTATCTGCTAAAAACAGAAAGCAATGGACAGTTAATTGGTGGGTCATGCTGGCTTCCATAAGGACTGGGTGTTACAAAATGAGGGGTACAGTAGGTAAAGCATTTTATCATTATATAATTTTACTGCAGTATAAAAAATGTTATTTTATATTGCTGCCTTACTTTCTTTTAACATTTCCTGTTTTCTATATAACCTTTCTTAAAATTGAGTAACTATGTGCATAATATACATGTTCTTTAAACTGTTCAGGTAACAGGGATTTTGCTTCTAATTTGAAGTTTTGTCAAGCTGAACAAGAGTGCAGTGCATGCTTGGGGAGTCATAACATGAAGTAAGGATTTTTTTTTTTTACTTTTTCCCTACTTAGCTTTGAATCTCAGAGAATTAACCTTGAGCTTTTGATAATGATGTCTGAAACATTTGTATTCAGTAACACTTTAGTTTTGGTACGGCAAAAATGATGGTAAAATTACAGTACATGTTAAAATTAAGGATTCACGGATCTTATATTAAATACGCAATATCAAGAGAAATATGTCTCAGTTAATCCACCTCAGACCACTCCAAAGTAAAGTTTTATTAGTAGATCACATTGCAGAGATGAATAAACATGTTACTAATGCTTTGTAAGTGTTATGAAGACCCAAAGGTGTGTATTTTAAGGTCTTGTTACATAAGAGTAAATGAGAAAAAGATACATTTTTACAATAACTAAACTAAAGTGTTACACTGTATTCCTAAATGTGAAACAATTGTGTAATATTTTAAAGAGCTAAACATGATCATCTGGTTTGCTTGTCTTGAAAATCCTTTATTACCAATGCTAAGGCTTTTTTTTTTTTAAAGCAGATCATATTATCTGATCATGATAAAATGTTTACTTGTTTAGAACAAAGAGCTGCAACCGGTTTCCTCATTGATTCCCAATCTTTCCCAATTTATCCTTGTGAACCACTAGGGGGCTTTACAGCATCCCAAAACCCAGACACAACAGCACAGTCTCAGATGCCAATAAAGAGATACAGTGCATCTGGAAAGTATTCACAGCGCCTCACTTTTTCCACATTTTGTTATGTTACAGCCTTATTCCAAAATGGATTAAATTCATTTTTTTCCTCAGAATTCTACACACAACACCCCATAATGACAACGTGAAAAAAGTTTTCTTGAGATTTTTGCAAATTTATTAAAAATAAAAAAAGGGAGAAATCCCATGTACATAAGTATTCACAGCCTTTGCTCAATACTTTGTCGATGCACCTTTGGCAGCAATTACAGCCTCAAGTCTTGTTGAATATGATGCCACAAGCTTGGCACACCTATCCTTGGCCAGTTTCGCCCATTCCTCTTTGCACCACCTCTCAAGCTCCATCAGGTTGGATGGGAAGCATTGGTGCACGGTCATTTTAAGATCTCCCTAGAGATGTTCAATCGGATTCAAGTCTGGGTTCTGGCTGGGCCACTCAAGGACATTCACAGAGTTGTCCTGAAGCCACTCCTTTCATATCTTGACTGTGTGCTTAGGGTCGTTGTCCTGCTGAAAGATGAACCGTCGCCCCAGTCTGAGGTCAAGAGCGTTCTCTTCCCTTGCCTACAGTCATCTTTCCCTTTATCCTGACTAGTCTCCCAGTCCCTGCCGCTGAAAAACATCCCCACAGCATGATGCTGCCACCACCATGCTTCACTGTAGGGATGGTATTGGCCTGGTGATGAGCGGTGCCTGGTTTCCTCCAAATGTGACGCCTGGCATTCACACCAAAGAGTTCAATCTTTGTCTCATCAGACCAGAGAATTTTCTTTCTCATGGTCTGAGAGTCCTTCAGGTGCCTTTTGGCAAACTCCAGGCGGGCTGCCATGTGCCTTTTACTAAGGAGTGGCTTCCGTCTGGCCACTCTACCATACAGGCCTGATTGGTGGATTGCTGCAGAGATGGTTGTCCTTCTGGAAGGTTCTCCTCTCTCCACAGAGGACCCCTGGAGCTCTGACAGAGTGACCATCGGGTTTTTGGTCACCTCCCTGACTAAGGCCCTTCTCCCCCGATCACTCAGTTTAGATGGCCGGCCAGCTCTAGGAAGAGTCCTGGTGGTTTCGAACTTCCACTTAGGGATGATGGAGGCCACTGTGCTCATTGGGACCTTCAAAGCAGCAGAAATTTTTCTGTTACCTTCCCCAGATTTGTGCCTTGAGACAATCCTGTCTCGGAGGTCTACAGACAATTCCTTTGACTTCATGCTTGGTTTGTGCTCTGACATGAACTGTCAACTGTGGGACCTTATATAGACAGGTATGTACCTTTCCAAATCATGTCCAATCAACTGAATTTACCACAGGTGGACTCCAATTAAGCTGCAGAAACATCTCAAGGATGATCAGGGAAACAGGATGCACCTGAGCTCAAATTTTTTCAGCTTCATGGCAAAGGCTGTGAATACTTATGTACATGTGCTTTCTCAATTTTTTTATTTTTAATAAATTTGCAAAAACCTCAAGTAAACTTTTTTCACGTTGTCATTATGGGGTGTTGTGTGTAGAATTCTGAGGAAAAAAATGAATTTAATCCATTTTGGAATAAGGCTGTAACATAACAAAATGTGGAAAAAGTGATGCGCTGTGAATACTTTCCGGATGCACTGTATGTTGCCACAAATACCTTAATGCACTACACAGCTTCAGTAATATGACTCTTCCATTATCCACTCCACCCAGGTGAACTTTGTCTGACAACTCTTCTGACTGTGACTCCAGATGAACCGGAGCAACTTCTTTTACACCAGATCCAGGAGTACTTCACATTGCATCCAATAAGCATTTCCAGGTCAAGCAGACCCTCCACATGTTAGGAGAGTCTGCCTCCAGCAGTTTCTCCAGCAGCACCCGTGGACCCGAACAGGGCTACCCACCCAAACTACAACTCCCAAGCAACCCTGCGTGTGTCTAGATGGGATGTCCATGAAAGACATGAAGCAGTCTCCCAATGTCCATCCATTATAACAGACTCCCGATTAAATAAGGTAAAATTAACCAACCTGATCAGGATTGCTGTCCACCCACATCCTTCCTTTAAAATTGCCACTCAGCCAGGTAAGGAAATATCCATCCTGGTCAGGATGCCAGCCAACCCATGTTGCATATTACATACAGGATAAAGCAACAAAATAATGGACATCTACAATAATCAAGATATTTTTTTCAATGGTCTTTGGTACATGAAATATTAAAGATCATCATTTATTTACATTTTATATAGATGACACTAATTGACTAAGCATTGGTGTCTTTATTGATTTTTGTAATGTCCATTGTTTATATATATAAAATGTCAGATTTTATTGACAACTAGAAAACAATGTTCTTTTCTGTTAACTTTATTTCTGTTTTTATGTATCATACTTCTTTAAACAAAATCAGCACATAAAATGGAATATTGATTCAGCAGAACAACTAATACACTGAAATGATTTATATATATTGATTATAGGCTTTTTAATCATTAGGTCATTAAAATATACAGTAACATATTATATTTTACTGTTTCTAGTCCCTGTGACCCTGCTCTGAATAAGAAGGGTTGGAAAATGGATGGAATGGATGTTTCAAATCTGACAGTCTCCTCAATATACATTAAGTCCCCTTGTATTCTTCATTCATAATGCAGACAATGTCATTTTAAAAAAATAATTCAAATATCGCTCAAGTTATGCATATAATCTAAAAGAACATAAGGGTCATTCTGTTCATGGAGGGGAACCTGGGGGGTTTTGTGCTTGTTCAATTTAGATAGCTTTATAGCATGCAAGCAGAATCCAGATTCTTTTATAACTGTTATGTCTCTGTGCATTTGGGTCTTCCTAGGTTTTTCAGGTAAATTAAAAAGGAAAAAAATCAAAACATATGCATAGAAATTAAGGTCACACAGTAAAAAGGAAGTATGCATTATAGAAGTACTGAAAATCTGAGGCTGCATACTTCATCTTGACATTTGGCTAAGCAAAGACATTCCATAGAATCAGAAGATTCAATTTAACACATCTGTGCAATTTTCTCTTTCTGAATTCTATGCCAACATACTTAAATTGCTGCATGTATTTTTAACTTTTCTTTTTCTCAGACTTACATATTTACATATGAAACTTCTTTTATCAAGGTAAGAGCTTGAATGAAATAAACAAATCTGTCCATGTATCTGGTCTTGGCATTAATAAATATACTGTAGCAGAGTGGTGATTGGATGTAATTTTAAAAGGGTGCAAAGAAACCAAACGTTAAAAAGTATTTCTTCTTTTGTTTTCTGTTACCTTCGTTTGTTGATAACTCTAAACTAAATTATCACTTAAATAATCACCATTAATCTTTAAATCACCCATTATGAAACCTGCTTAATCTGTTTCAGAGAGTCAAGAGCCTGTTTTAGAAGCTCTGGGAGTAAAGCAAGAGCAAAATAGGGGCTTGAGCCCATGACAGGGTTCACTCACACTCCCCAGAACCAGACAATTTAGATTTGCCAGCTAAACGTAGCCAGTTCCTTATTGGAATATGGAGGAGCTGCGGGATGTGGGGGGTTTGGGCACAGAAACAAAGAAACAAGCAGACGCCGGTAGAACTTGCATACTCCACACGGACAGTGCGCCAGCCAGGATACAGAACTAAGAGTCTGGAGCTGTGAAACTTGATAATTCTTGATAAATTTCAGTCAGGTTTTAGAACAAATCACAGCACAGAAACTGCACTCGTTAAAGTAGTAAATGACTTGCGGGTAAATGCAGACAGAGGCCATTTATCTGTTCTCATCCTCTTAGATTTGAGTGCCGCATTTGACACTATTGATCATAATATTCTTAAGAATCGCCTTAGTCAATGGGTGGGCCTCTCTGGCAGTGTCTTAAACTGGTTTGAATCCTACCTGGCAGGGAGAAAATTCTTTGTTAGTTGTGGTAATTATAACTCAAAGACACATGATATTCTATATGGTGTTCCACAAGGCTCTATCCTGGGTCCGCTGCTCTTCTCAATCTACATGCTTCCATTAGGTCAGATTATCTCGGGACATAACGTGAGCTACCACAGCTATGCTGATGACACACAGCTGTATTTATCAATAGCACCTGATGACCCCAAATCTCTTGATTCGCTAACACAATGTCTAACCTGTATCTCAGAATGGATGAATAGTAACTTTCTCAAATTAAATAAAGAAAAAACCGAAATCTTAGTGATTGGCAATAATGGATACAATGAGGCTATTAGAAATAAACTGGATGCATTAGGATTAAAAGTCAAATCGGAGGTAAAAAGCTTAGGGGTAACCGTTGATTGTAATCTGAATTTTAAATCGCATATTAATAAAATCACTAGGACAGCATTTTTTCACCTAAGGAACATAGCAAAAGTTAGACCTCTTATATCATCGAAAGATGCAGAGAAATTAGTTCATGCGTTTGTCTTTAGTCGGCTAGATTACTGTAATGCACTCCTCTCAGGACTACCCAAAAAAGACATCAATCGTTTGCAGTTAGTGCAGAATGCAGCTGCTAGAATCCTTACCAGGAAAAGAAAATCCGAACACATTTCTCCAGTTTTGATGTCACTACACTGGTTACCTGTGTCATTCAGAATTGACTTTAAAATTCTGCTTATGGTTTATAAAGCTTTAAATAATCTCGCCCCGTCTTATATATCGGAATGTCTGACACCTTATATTCCAAATCGCAACCTCAGATCCTCAACTGAGTGTCTCCTTAGAATTCCAAGAGCAAAACTTAAAAGAAGTGGTGAGGCGGCCTTCTGCTGTTATGCACCTAAAATCTGGAATAGCCTGCCAGTAGGAATTCGCCAGGCTAATACAGTGGAGCACTTTAAAAAACTACTGAAAACACATTACTTTAACATGGCCTTCTCATAACTTCACTGTAATTTAATCCTGACACTCTGTATATCCAATTCATTATAATAACTATTCATTCAAAATTTGTACTAACCCCTACTCTCTCTTCTGTTTTCTTTTCCGGTGTCCTATTGGTGGTGGCTTGTGCCACCACCATCTACCCAAAGCACCATGATGTTCCAACAATGATGGATGGATTAAAAGCCAGAAGTCTGTATAACCATCAGCATCAAGTGACTCCGTGAGAACCCTAACTACAAAAAGGACTATTTCATTTATGTTAGGTAGAATGCCCAAAGGGGACTGGGCGGTCTCGTGGCCTGGAACCCCTACAGATTTTATTTTTTTCTCCAGCCTTCTGGAGTTTTTTTTTGTTTTTTCTGTCCACCCTGGCCATCGGACCTTACTCCTTTCTATGTTTACTAATGTTGTCTTATTTTAATTTCTTATTTGTCTTTTATTCTTCTTTTCTTCGTTATGTAAAGCACTTTGAGCTACTTTTTGTATGAAAATGTGCTATATAAATAAATGTTGTTGTTGTTGTTGTTGTTGAAACAGCAGCACTCCCTTTGATGTTCCTCACTGCCTTTAATTTTGCAACAATTTTTCACTCCATTCCCCTGTGCTGCATTTTATATTAGCATAAACAGGGCTGTAGTCCAGAAATGATTTCTGCAGGTCAAAAGAGAATATGTCAGTTTTAATTCACCATAAAGCACATGCTAAACGAAGGAGCTGCATTTTTAATATTTCCGACACTCACCTGCAGGGAAAGTGACTGCTTGAAGTGACGAACTAATGCTGATTGCAAGAGTCACTTTCACTGGGTTGATTTATTACTTAAATTGTGGGGTATTTGATTTGGAAACCAGACACAGAGTGAAGCAATCGAAAGTGCATGTGAAAAAAGACGATTATTGCTGGGCGACAGAGTTGACCATTCTTTAGCAAGTCTGTAGTAATTTATTTTCAAATTTTAACCAATTATTTATGACTTCACAAACAATGATCACAAAGAAATTTCACCAGACGCTGTCATTGTTAAGAATCTGAGTCAGGGGATAATCAGAATGGGATGTTGCAAAGCCGTAATACATGAGGGAAAAAAGACTCTGCGAAATATAAATGGTCTTGAAGCCTGGAGTGTATAACATGTTTACACAAATGCTTTATTATTTAGCTAGATGACACTGGAAATCACACAACACAGGGAGTTCCCGGGCTTATAAACAGCCATTTTCTGAATATGGAGCCAATGTTAGTGAGCCCATCATTCTGTACATACTTGAAAATAGCTTGGTGTGTGACAATTCAACATTGTTAAAGTTAGTATTTGGCACCAGATGACTTAAACAATTACAGGATGTAAAATGGAAAGGAACAAGAGGTCAAAACACAAACAGTGTGAAGCATAACACCTTTAAGAAGACAAGAAGGATATAACTGGAAGATCACACAAAATGTGAAATTAGTGTTTTCTGTTTGAGAAGGGAAATGAAGAGAAATTTTAAGTGTCTTCTTCAATTGAGTAGGGAAAGAGGAAGAGACCATTGCATTACATGGATGATTTGTTTGTTTGATTTGGTTCACTTCTTTGCCTTGCACCACGCCTCCCATTTGCTACCAGACTTTGGCCATGCTCTTTTTGTGCAGTGTGCAGATTTTGATTTAACTTTCTTGGCAACATTAATTACTGATGCCCACTTAATGGAAAGGGATTTGTGTATTTAAGCAAAGTGAGATAATTCCTTTTTTACTCTGTAAAAATGCTAACAGCCATTCCACATGCACTTCAGAAAAGGTCATCCATGTGAAGCTAAGCATGTTTGGGCCCAGCCAGTACCTGGATGGAAGACCATCTAGGAAAAGCTTGGGATGTTGCTGAAAGAGGTGTTTTGTGAGGCCAGCAGGGGGCGCCAACCCTGTGATCTTAATATGGATCCCAATGCTTCAAGGCAATGACAAGGAACACTGTGCAGCAAAACTGGAACCGTCCTTCAGATGAGACATAAAACTGAGGTCCTGACTCTCTCTTGTCATAAAAGAGATCCATGGGTGTCCTTTGTAAAAAGCAGGGTGTTTCCTAAAGTCCAAGCTAAACTGCCCATCATGGCCTGGTCATTCTGACCCCCTAATCATCCCCTGCCTCTAAGTGGATAACTATTTCTTACCCCTTCACTACCTAATATCTCATGGGTGGTGAGCATACTGGCACATTAGCCAGGTGGCTGGTGCACATTGTTTGAAGTGGCTCGCCACTCACTATGTAAAAAGTGCTTTGAGTAGTGAGAAAAGCACTATACAAATGAAAAGAAAGAATTATTATTAGTTTAATATATTTCATTTTTGGAATCCTGTTTTGACAATATGTAACCCAATAGGGGGCATCTCGTATGCCAAGCCCAGAGCACAGTGCTCAGATTCAAATGATGCTTTATTTTCCTTTCACCTCTCAATATGGGGTTTTACCTTCACAATATATCATTCCTCCTCCTCCTCTTTCTACTTTTCCACTCCAGTTCCTATGCCACTTCCAATTCTAACTCCCCTGACTGAGGAGAAGTTTCTTTCAAAGTTACACCTGGGAGTATTTATAATGTATCTGAAGCAAATTCCAGGAGCATAACAGTTCAGGCAGATGTAGGCAGGGAAGTTGCCTCATAAGAGTTTCCTCTAGTCGGCTCTGGAGTAGGGCTGGAGTACCTGTATAAACTATATTTCCAATGCAGCTCTGGTTAAAATCCAAACAAGAGCGATACTGCCCAGCATACTTGAGAAATATACTGCCATCCACTGCCTACCCATCTTTCTGGCTTTCCATTGAGGAAAGGTACTATCAGTCACCCCAGTCTGGTCACCAGTCCACCCAATACACAATGCATAGTGCCTCTTGATTTAGTCTATTGCTGTTTATTGGATTTTTTTTTACATCCTTCCTGTTTGTAACCTTATTCTTCTTTTGATCCCACAGGCTCACCACTTATTTTAATATTCCTGCAAGCTGATGTAAGTCTAATAAGTCAAACCCACCGAAAACCTTTTTCATCAGCATCTCTCACCACTTAAAGTGTAGCATGGCCTTAGGCCTTGTTGCAAAGACCAATTCTCAAAGAGAGTCAATCACAAATACAGAACTGGAGAAACAGAGCTGCAGGCAATGTGGACTTGGCAGTGGAATTACATAATTACAGAGCCTTTAAAATCAGGTTTGCTTAGGTCTGAACTGCTTCTCTCGGTGTCTTAAATTTCCAGCCAGAGCAGTACACAGCTGATGAGATGTGGTCAAACTGAGAACCAGCACCTTTAAATCTGAGGTCATGGTGCTCACCCTGAAAAGAATGCCTTGCTTTTTGCAACTAAGGCAGAGCATCTGTCCCAGGAGAATTATAAATACTTTTGAGTTTGGCTCATAAGTGGGGGCAAAGGTGGTCTTTACAATGGCTTACAGATCAGTGCAGCAAAAGGAGTATTGCAGACATTTTGCCAGAGAAGGTCAGTAAAGCAAGAGCAAAGA
Source organism: Erpetoichthys calabaricus (assembly GCF_900747795.2). NCBI lineage: Eukaryota > Metazoa > Chordata > Cladistia > Polypteriformes > Polypteridae > Erpetoichthys > Erpetoichthys calabaricus. The sequence continues at coordinate 201,408,679 of NC_041396.2, forward strand.
CATTCGCTCCACCAATTCATTTGTTTCCCCATCTTTGCCTTTGGTCAGAAATGTATTTTAGTGACTGAAACAAAGGAAGACACACATACAAGTGACCCAAATGAGAGTCCTACTTAGGATTTCTCACTTTTGGATTAAGAAAGAATATAGAATTTCATGAAAAATGTGTAGAAGTCCTGCTCCCCCAGATTGGGGGGGGGGGGGGGTCACATGAGTAGCTTTGACCACCTAATAAAATTGCCAACCATGGTGCATGTTCCATCCATAGACCTAGAGCATATTGAAGAGGCTTTATGTCTGAGATGGCCAGAGAGCTCCTGGAAATTATCCATAAGCATTTTGAGACAATTGCTAGAAACATGGAACTCAGTTCTACTGTACCAAAATAAAAGCCAATAGTGATCCTATAGTCAGAAACAGAGGCTGACAAGAAGTGCACAATAACAAGCTGAATACAGATAATTAATTAACAAAATAAACCAACAGTAGTGCACAAAACAGCATTGTGGTACAGTCAACAGCATCACCTCACTTCACCATCTCATCGAGCCTAAGGGGGGCATCAGTGCAGGTTGAAGAGTGGCAATGTCTATCAGGTGCATCCCTGTGAATGGGCATTTTCACCTGAATGATGGAAAGTGGTGAGAATGTAACAGTAAATTCACTTTAATGCATCAGCCTTACTGGATGTTACTGTAAGCTTATGTTTATCATTTAAGCAAATAAGCAAAGGATGACAGGAACTAAATAAATGACATAACAACAAAGTTTAATATGTCAAAAGATTTAGTAGGCAAAGTTACTTGAATTAAAGTGTACTTTATTTCTACACTTTGCCAAAACGCATTCTCTTTGTCACTCTGAACTGGATAAGAAGCTGTAAAATGGATGAAAAAAATGGCTGTTTACTTAATCTGCACTAGTATCAGGAGAGTTATGGAACGGAGCGGGATGTCAAAATAATATTATAAGCTACAGTTTGAATTAATAAACCTATCCAAACTAAATAAATCTTTACATTTATAACATTTCAAAAGTACATCATCTTGCTACTGTTGGATGAATGCTTGATTCCTTCTTAATCATCGAAGCAGGGAAGACAATAGCTCAATATGGATCTTGGTCAACAACAGTAAGATTTGGACCACCACACAACAGTTTACATAATAAGGTTTTAAAAGGTACATATATTTATGGAAATGTATATACATGTATTACCTGTTTTCCGCAAAGTTGCCCATGTTTTATATCAAAACATTGCAAACTTTTTTACAGTTCTTTGGGCAAGCAGCATACTATTGCCCTTAAGAAAAGGCCGTTTTACTTGAGATGTCTGGATGCAAAACATAAAGTCACAGGAAACATTAGTGGTGTGAAGCGTAATTTAACAGTGTGAAATGATTCTGCATTATAAAGGTGCATTCTTCTTAATCATATTCCATTATCATCATGGCCACTCATTCTGCTCCTGAGCCACTTTGCTCAGATTCTGATTCACCTTCAACTGACTAGCTTTAAAGTTAGCTTATGATATTATAAAGGAGGGACTTAATGCCTAACAATACTAACTCTATGGTATCAGATTCACTGAGGCCTCCCTGCCCTGCATCAAGGTGCCATGTAGTATGTATTCTAAGTTGGACTGTCCCTGTGTTATCCTCCAGTTTTTATGAAAACATGTACAGCCATTTTTGAGTGCTGTTATAAATGTATATACTGTTACGGAGCCCCAGCCAAGACGCCTCCTTTTTATATAGTCCGGAGGAACAAGCATGGACTGAACAGTACCGCCCCTGGGACGCTAGATGGCAGCCCCCCTAGGTGGCAGTGGTGCCTCGGATTCCCTCATGGCTCTCTACAACCCTGTTGGGATCCATGGGTGCCGCTAGGGGGCGCTGCAGTGGTTCCTGAGCCCATGTGGGTGGTTCTTTCGCCTCACCCGGAAGTACACCCGGAAATGGGTCATCAAACACCTGGAGCACTTCCGGGTGGGCTATAAAAGGAACCAGCAACCACCACTCTGGGAGCCAGAGTCAGGAGGAGGGAGATGAAGCTTGCAGTAGAGGATTGTTGGAGAAAAGTAAAGAGAAGAAGATTTATTATAAGTAGTGTGTGCTATTGTGTTTATTGGGACCGTGTTGTGCCTGTGGAAACGGGGAAGGTATTGCCCACAGGCAAAGAAAAGAGAATAAAAAACTTGTGTTTTTATAAGTGTGCCTCTAGTGTCTGTCTGTGCCGGGTTGGGTGGCTGGCATGTCCCCTAGTGGTCTTGTTACAATACATATACAGTATATATATCAGGCACGAGCACTTGGGGAACAGCTGATCGACCCGGTTTGCTTCGTAACACGTCCCGGCAGGGGGACAACGGCAGTGTACTAATCTTTCTTTCTTTACTTCCTTAGAAAGGCCGAGATGTCGCAGCCATAAAGAGCGCCCGGACGGCTCTAGAAAACGCACACTTCCGGGTCTATTTCTTCCCTCTGCTTATCCGTGATGACGTCATGCTCCCAGAATCCATCACAACTATCCCAGCATTCCTCATGTTAATATCCGGTCTGCCACCATAAAATGTCCGTCCTCCCTCCCTTCAAGGTCATTTGAGTTTTTTGAGAAAAAAAATGACAACTTTCATTTACAGTATACGGGGCTAAAAACCCCAAACCTTTATAATTGTCGTGTCTTTATTACACTATATATATATATATATATATATATATGTACATACAAACATCATGTATGTATAGCTGTGTATTATTTCAATACTTTACTGTAAATTTAAATTGAGAAAATGTATTGAGTTTAGACTAAGTACCTTTGGTAATCTCAGTTTATGAGATAACAAAAATTGTAATGGTGGTGTAATGGTGTGAGACTACATGTGTAACCCCAGATTACATTTTAATATGGCCCTACCTAGTGCGACTTGGGGTCATGACAAAAATATTGAGGAAAAGGTTTGATTAAATAAAAAAATAAATATAATGGATGAAATCAAACCTGCTTGATAGACGAGCATTATACCACAATCACAACCCATACAGAGCAATTTCTCTCTTTGCCCATCACAATGTAGTATTTCATGTCACTTGTTCCAGCTCCGAGTCACCCTTGACTTATGGTGAGAAGTACTTGTGTTCCAAATGTCTGTGACTTGACAAGCAAACGTGTTGAAAAAGAACAAACAAGCAGAAAATGGCATAGATGGTAAGTGTGAAACATCAATTTGCTATAAATTTCATTATTCTGCACAAGCACTTTTGATATGTTTATTGGTTTTTGAATGTAATACTGAAGGAAGATATTGTAACTTTATTTCATCCATCCAGCTTCTAAACCCGCCTACCCAGAGCAGGGTTGCAGGGAAGTTGGAGTCTGTTATACCAAGAATAATACCTAGACAGGGCACTAGTCCATCCCAGGGTGAACAAACACATCAGGGCCAGTTTAGTTATACCAATCCACCTAACCTCTTAGAGAAAACTGGAGTACCCAAAGGGGAGAACATGAATTTCCACACAGGGGGCACAAGGGACTTGTATGCAAGACAACAGCACTGCCACTTTGCCATTTGACTGTATTTCATATTTAATTAATGTCTGAATCATAAAATGCTTTGCTCAAAGTAAAAGCTAAAACCACAGCAGGTTACCTCTTGTTGAACTGGGTAGCTCCTCTTCTTGGATATTCTATTGACACAGACCCATAAGAATGTGGAAAATATGTGTTTCTGATATTGAAAAGTGCTAAATTCACACTCTACAAATCAAAATAAAATATTTAAGAGCAAAGTGTTATATGAATCATAGTAAAGCCATATGAATAATCTGTCTTGGATTAAAAGGATTTAAATAAAACAGTTTAAACAGTTAGATGTTATAGGCCCTAAAGCCTGATCAAAGAAGAAATCATCCTAGTGCTTTGGACAGTAACTTGTACAGTATTCCACAATCGCTAAGTCTATTAGTTTATTTCTTCTCTAACTATTCAAACACCACAGTGTTGTTTCACATAGTGAAGGAGGCTACTTCTGAGCTCCACTTAGCACAGTGCTTCTTGTTGTTCTGTGAAAACAGGGGATCACGGGGACTGCTACCAACTTACTTGTTTGTGTTGTGGTCACTGCAGCATAGCATACTGCTTGCTTTAAGGCCAGTGTGAAAGAGCTTTAATGGACTGAGTACTTGTGGTAAATGAAAAAAACAAACTAACAGGACTTCACTTGGGAAAGAAAGAAAGAAAGAAAGAAAGAAAGAAAGAAAGAAAGAAAGAAAGAAAGAAAGAAAGAAAGAAAGAAAGAAAGAAAGAAAGAAAGAAAGAAAGAAAGAAGGAAGGGAGTTTGGACATAATATGTACTGCAGACAGGAGATAAATGGTTCTTGAGAGGCCACATTGAAGAAAATCACATACTACTATCAACACTGATGTAAAGGAAAGTTATTTTTTAAAATAATAACTGCTTAACTTCAGTATTCTAAATTCTAAATTCTGGAAGAATTCACTTAAGATACCCTGAATTTAGTTAAGGAGATTTCTTTTAGTTTACACACTGCGCTAACTTCAGAAAGTATGAAAGCCAGTATGTAAAGCAACATGGCATTGTCGCTTACAGTATGCTAATATTCACATAAGAGAATGAATGATAAGAGACTTGGGAGATGATGAATAGCATTATAACTGTTCTCAGAGGTTAGCTTTTTCAAAAGTTTGAAATAGGTAAGCTTCTCACCATGCAAGTAGGTCAGTCATTTTCTAAACTGCTTAGTCCTGAACGGGGTCATCCGGGAGCTGAAGCCTTTCTGAGCCAGCATAGGGTGCAAGACAGGAACAAACCTCCAATAGGGTACCAGTCTATCGTAGAGCAAACACATACCTACACAATCCCAATTTAGTATCACCAATCCACCTAACCTGCATGTCTTTGGACTGAGGGAGGACACCCACACAGACACAGGGAGAACATGCAGACTCCATGTTGTGTGGGAGAACCCGCAACACAAAGCATGATCTCCTTGCTGTGAGGTAACAGTGCTACAACTGCACAACTATGCTGCCCACTATCCAAGTCAAAAAGAAATTGCTAAATTAATTTACTAGCAGATGTGGCATGTTTTCCACCTTTTCAGACACTGCATGTCATCAATAAAGGGAGTGTCATGTTGTTGCTGCTTTGAAGCAATTTGTAAGCTCATGGGAGTGGGCCATGTGTGGTCAAAATCTACAACTTAATTAAAGAAAGAAACTTATCCTCAACATAGACAAGTCTGATAAAATCTTTGAGTCAGTAATCAAGTAGGAGAAAAGGTTGTTCATCAGCATCATTTATTACACTTTAGCTAATGCTTATACAGGGAACATTCTACTACAGCATGATCAGAATGGTCGGAGAAACAAAGGATACAAAGTCAGCCCTGCCACAATAATATACATCATTTAATGTATTTTTATAAAGTAAATTTCTGTAATGCGGTACAATTTCTTTTATAATTAAAACAAATGCAGGTTAAAGTTACAACCTAAATGAAATAAATCTCTAAGTTAAGGATGTCAATCACTAAGTCAGACTGTTCAGGTAATCTAGTGTGCTAATGCTGTCCTGTTTGTAGACTGTAGACTGGAAACAAAAACTCTTCCAAGATCAGCACAATTGCTAGATATCTTTATGGATGTGAATTAAAAGCTCATGCTTTGTTTCTAAAAGGCTTATGTTTCTCACAAGGTCACAGTGGCAAATTTGGAAACTTCACTTCCCTCGAATGAACAATTTGACCTGTTTTTGTCTTTCTTTTGTAACTTTCCTAAACTCTCTGTGTTTGATTGGAGAACTATTTATATGAATATATAACCTAAATGAATGACAGGATAACTATTAAGTTAAACCTGATCTTTTGCAGAAATGTATACATATTTCTTTTCTTTGTAATATAACTCTTTTAACTCAAGCATCATCTCTGATACATTCTTTGAATAGCACTAAAGGCAAAATTTCCTTTTGTTAAAGAAAAAAGTCACCTGGAGCTTTAGCATCACTAAAAACCTTCTGGCCATTCATGGTTGGACAAAATTCTGAAGTATTGTTGCTTTGCAGAATACATTGGTCACCTTCCTGACCCTACTGTCACACAATGCTACCTAGCAATCTGATCTACAATATCCAATACAGATTGAATTCCACTCTCTAATTTTTATTTTTCCTTCAGAGGAACATATCCATGTCAATGTCTACATGTCTTACAGTGTGTATGAGGCATCAAGATCTGAGCTATTCCTAAAGCATGTGTGCTAACTTGGACATATTTCAACAAAGATTCATAAACCTTCAGCACCATATTCTAATAGAGCATAATGCTTTTATGATTAGCAGCATATTAATTTCCTTCCCATCATCATCAGAGTCATCTTTCATATGTACAGTATATACATGTACTGTGTATATACTTATATACAGTATACTGTATCTATTCTATATATATATAAAATCCTAAGCCTAAAAGTGCAACGATTTTATGTGACGTTTTTATGTCACGCTTTTATTTTAAACCTACATATATATGTTTGGTATCATTCTTTTCAGAATTTATCGAACTTTAATGTGATGTTGTTAGATTTTCAGATTCTTATTCTGTTTTTAAATTATAAACTAAAAAAAAAAAAAACTCACGTCCAGCAAGACAAGACTTTGTGCCAAGAGATTTAACCACGCCTGGGGCCAGAAATAAAAGACAAAGAGTAGGACAGCTGTTGTGCAGGCTTTTAAATGTTCAAAGCGCCACGCAAGATGAAGATCACACGGCATGGCAGCAGCAGCAAGCAAGCCAGCAGCTGATCGAGCAAAGAGTAGGTAAAAAAAAGCTGCATTTGTTTCCCATTGTATCACCATTTAAGAGGGGGTTTTGGAGAAGGGGCGCATTCAGCCACCCTCTTGACAACGCAAGCGGCAGAGATGAGAAGTGGCTGGCGTATAGTGCAGGCCGGGGGGGTTGGCGAGCAAAGAGAACAGGGAGCAAACCCCCCAGTATATATATATATATATATATATATATATATATATATATATATATATATATATATTATAGCAATCGTAACTGCTATGATTCATCACATTTTTAGCTATGTTAGAATCGGATTGCAGGTCAACTGCAAGCTTATATCAAATAGTAAAATTAATTTATACAAAAAAATGACCCAGAGAAATGGTACAGAGAATCAAAGTGTAATAAATCAACTATATGTAAATCACACAAACTCAACAAAAATGTTCAGATTCTGTAACCAAACACCCGCTTTCCCAATACATGCTGTATACAAATAACACAGAAAATCATGAACCCAAAATATCCCACAATGTCCACACAGTTTTGTCTCATCGTGAAATATAATATCCCACAATGTTTCCAAGTCTTAAGATGTTTTTCCTCTCTCTTTCTTGCACCCTCCTGGAAATTGCTGCAACAGACCCACATCTCACAAAGTTCCTCCCTATTGACACCCAATATGCCCATCTTAGGCCTTACACTGTTTTATATATGTGCACAGACAAAGACAGGGTTCACATTAGTAATAACGCAATAGAGTGACAAAAAAAACAGAAAATAAATTTATGTAGCAGTGCTACAACATAGCAAATTAAATTTCAATTACATTCTATTCATTGTGGTTTTGATACAGTAGATAGATAGTAGAGGATATCAATCATTGGCATGGCATATTACACATAGCGTCATTGTCTGTGAAGATGTCTGCTACTCCAACTCAGTACCATTAAGCACACAGGAAATAATATTTCTTCAGCTGAGGGGTTATACATTATAGAGCCTGAGAGCTAAGGGTAGAAACGATTTATCATAACACTCCTTGAAACAATACAGTTTTCTAAGTCTGTTAATGAAGGTGTTCCTCATGTAGAGGATGAGAGCCTTTTTTCAGTGGAGTAAGCATCTTCCTCAGAGACCTCTGTTCTACCACATTCTCTAGTGAGTCCAGTCTAGCTCCCAGGATTAAACCAACTAAATAAACCATCAGTTTATTTAGTCTGTTGGCATCACCTGGATTTGCCCATACTACTTCATAGAAAAATACATTTGCCACTACTGCATAGAAAAATACATTGGCCACTACAGGCTGGTAGAAAGCATGTAAGAGTGGCCTGCATACACCAAATGTCCTCAACCTCTTTATGAAATTGAGGCGACTCTGTCCTTTCTTGATTACAGCCTCTGTGCTGGTATTCCACTCAAGACTGTCATTCAGATGCACCCCAGGTACTCATAAGTCCTCATTACCTGTAAATCTCCACAATCAATGAGAACTGGGGGCTGAGTTGCCTTGACCCACTAGAAGTCTATTTAATTTGTCTTATTCAGGTTCAGCTGCAGGTGATTCAGTTTGCACCATTCAACAGAGTTCTTCACAAGTGCCCTGCATTCATTCTCTTGCCCAATGCTGATACACCTAACTATGACTGTGTCATCAGAAATTTTCTGTAGATGACATGATTCAGTATTGTATAATGCCTGAGGTGTACAGGATAAACAGGAAGGGAGACAATAGAGTTCCCTGTGGAAACCTGCACTACTCATAACCGTGTCCAATTCTCATTTCTTAAGCCACACAAATTGTGGTCTATTAGTTAGGTAGTCTATTATTCAGGAGACTGCGGTTTCATCAAGCCTGCACTGGCTGCAGGTTGTCCCCCAGCAGTTGGGGTTTATGGCATTGAATGCACTACTGAAATCAGAAACAATATCCTCACCCTGTTGCCCTGTTTCTCCAAATAGAAATAGGCTCTATTCAGCAGAAGAATGGCAGCATCATGCACCCCTCTGTGGTCCTTGTAGGCAAACTCCAATGGGTCCACTGCTGTACTGACCAGTGGCTGTAAGTGAGCTAGTTTTAGCCTTTCCAAAGTCTTTGTACTGTGTTAAGTCAGAGCAACCAGTCAGTGGTCATTTAAAACATTTGGCTGCACTATCGTGAGGACTGGTACCACACACAATATTTTATGTAAGATATACTGAAACAAAACACAGTTGCCCAGCACACTCTTTAAGCACCTCAGGGTTACTACCATCAGGTTTGATTATTTCTTTCTTCATCTTGTCTGCTGTGAAGGAAAGCACTGGGTATCTAAGAAGTTAGCAGAATGTTGGGTATAAGTTGTTGTAGCTGGTGCTCGAAGACAGAGACACAGGCAGTTAATAGGCAGAACTTTGATAATGAGGAGGTGAATGGTGTTTGGACAGTGGATGTGGTCTGATGGAATAATGTGGACTGGGAGGTGGCAAGGGGAGTTAAACCACACAGATTGCTAATGCACCTGGGTGAATAAACTGTGAGCATGGAGGCCACAGTCAAACATTTTAAAGATTTAGTACTCAGTGTTCCTCTCCATACTTCCCACATATGATATGCAATTGAGCTGTTTAAAGCCCACAATGTTTCTAATTCTTTTCTATACCTCTTATGTTTTATTTTCCTTCAGCTTGACCTCCATTTCTCTCATGTAGTTCTCTTTTGCCTCTCTGATCTTTTCCTCAAGTTCTCTCACCCTTTTCACTTCTCCCAAGTCTTCTTCCAGATGGTTCTCTTTTTTGGTTAAGAAGAGTCTTCAGTTCATTGGTGACCCATGGTTTATTGTTGGGGAAGCAGTTAACAGTTGTAAATGGAATAACAGTGTCCATACAAAAAAGAAAATACCCAGTAATGCAGTCAGTACGTCCATCAATAACCTCACCATACTGTTCATATACCTCTCAGTTTGTACCTTCAAAGCAGCACTTCAAAGAGTTCATTTTCTTCTCAGGTGAACACTTCCGCATTGGTGTTAAGTGCTGCAAAACAATGGGCATATACTGGGGCATACGATGAACTTGATTGTGGTCCAATCTCCCAAAAGAGAGAAGAACTTTTGAGCTATATGCATCCTTGACATTACAGTTTTAATTGATCGCTTACACAGTTTATTAACTAAAAATCCCACAACTTATCACCATCTACCAAAATGCAAACTAATTTCCAGAAACTATAAACACTATTCCCCTATATTGACACATGATTCAGATTTGTTTCACATTTTGTGTAAAACTCTACATGCAATGTATCATTGACTTCACTCATTTACAAAGCTCTGGCTTCAATATCATTAACTCAAGTCAGCACAGCTGGAACACATTTAACACAATTCCCCAAGTGCAAACACTATGAGTCCAAATTGTTCACACACCAGTCATAGCCTTAGGATAGACAGATAGATAAAAGGGCCATGGGTAAGTTCACTTGTTTTGGAACAATACATCAACTACATAAGAAGAAAGAGGAAGAGGAAGGGGAAGTGGAAGAGGATGAGAACGAATAAGAGCAAGAGCAAGGAGGCAAATGTTTTCAAATGAGATTTGTGCCACTCATGTTGACCATGTCCTTGTGCATGGGATGTTGATGGCAGAAGTTGGTCAAAGAGTGCAACCAAACCTGAGCCGCTTCTATATACGAACCTTCAGTGAGGAAAATAGGTAGGTCATTTATATAGTGCTCTCTACTGTAACTTTGGAGTACTGTGCATTGTTCCATACAACACATACATGTACTATAGTTGGATGTTCTGTTGTACTGGACTGCCAATACTGATTCTCTGTGCAAGAGAGGACAAAGCCGGCTATACTTCCTTAGAAAACTGGCGTCCTTCAACATCTGCAATAAGATGCTGCAGATGTTCTATCAGACGGTTGTGGCGCGCGCCCTGTTCTACACGGTGGTGTGCTGGGAAGGCAGCATTAAGAAGAAGGACACCTCACGCCTGGACAAACTGGTGAGGAAGGCAGGCTCTATTGTAGGCATGGAGCTGGACAGTTTGACATCTGTGGCGGAGTGACGGGCACTCAGCAGGCTCCTATCAATTATGGAGAATCCACTGCATCCACTAAATAGTATCATCTCCAGACAGAGGAGCAGCTTCATCGACAGACTGCTGTCACTGTCCTGCTCCACTGACAGACTGAGGAGATCGTTCCTCCCCCAAACTATGCGACTCTTCAATTCCACCCGGGGGGGGGGGGGGGGGGGGGTAAACGTTAACATTATTCAAAGTTATTGTCTGTTTTTACCTGCATTTTTATTACTCTTTAATTTAATATTGTTTTTTGTATCAGTATGCTGCTGTTGGAGTATGTGAATTTCCCCTTGGGATTAATAAAGTATCTATCTATCTATCTATCTATCTATCTATCTATCTATCTATCTATCTATCTATCTATCTATCTATCTATCTATCTATCTACTGTATGTTGTCTTAAATGCACTGAATTACTGCACCATTTCACATAGTTTCAGTATGTTCCTATAGTAAAATGTATGGTTTTACAGTTTGTACTTGCAGTATTTTGTTTTCCAGAACTGAGAGATGACCACTTGGTGGAAGCAGAAGGACCCTATTTTCTGAAAAGCAAGGGAGGGCGATGATCAATATGGTTATAGCCAACAACATGATTGACTTGCGGGAGATACAATAGAGTGTTATTGAGGACCAAGAAATCTTCCAAGGGACCGATGCAGTCAGCATTTCGACAATTGACCACATTCTCCAAAAGAACAGGTTGACAATTAAATGTGCCTATCGTGTTCCTTTCAAAAGCCAATGCCTGGAATATGTGCAGGTATGATTTTTTCATTCTGTTTGAATTGTGTATAGTTACAATATGTACTGTATTAAAGTACTGTGCCACACTGTGGCCTCATTTTCTTTGTACACTAGCAATGTGTAGTCATTTACTGTGTGTGTCATCTTTTGTAGAGAATCTTTGAGATAGAATCAAGATGCACTCCACATGAGCTCATCTTTATTGACAAGGCAGGTTTCAACCTCACTAAGAGGAGTGCGAGGGGGCATAATTGGCCAATGGGCCATTGTGATTGTCCCTGGCCAGCTAGGGGGGTTTCTCCACCTTCATGCTATCCTTGGTCCATATGAAACCATTTTTCTACTGGCTTTCCTTGATGGGCTCCAGGATCATATATACCAACTCGACCAGAAGGAGCCAGCACAACCAGAGCAGCCATGCTATTTTGTAATTTGGGACAATGTCAGTATCCATATAGATGATCAGGTTTGTGACTGGCTCACCAGCAACCCCAGATTCAGCAACATCTTTCTACCTGCATATTCTCTTTTCCTAAACCCTATACAGGAGTTTTTTTCAGCATGGTGGTGGAAAGTCTATGTGCATGTGATGCCTATGTGATTCTCTGGCCTGACCCTGATCAGAGAACGGATGCTATGGCTGAATAAAATTTTATTTTTCTTTCTTTATGCATTGCATTGTACAATGTTTTTTACAAAATTTCTACATTTGTTATTTATATCGTTTTCATTATATCAGAATCAGAATCAGCTTTATTGGCCAAATATATGTACACATACAAGGAATTGGACTCCGGTTTTACCTTGTATTGTCCCTGATGCTGTGAGATTGACTTAAGTGTTCATGAGAGTGATGGCCTGAGGAAAGAAACTGTTCACATTTCTGGTAGTTTTGGCATACAGTGCTCTGTAGCGCCTACCAGAGGGAAGAAGTTGAAAAAGGTTGTAACCAGGGTGTGATGGGAGGACCATAAGTAACATGACTCATTGCAGTAACAGGATTTTACAGTAGGATTCTGAATTGATCTCAGCATAGTGTAAGGCTATTTTGTAGTGTATGTGTTTCTGAGGGCCTTTGTGTGATGTCTGGAAGCAAAGTTTGGTTTTGATTACATGTTTTTGAGTAGAGAGTTTGGTTTTGACCTGAAAATTTGATGTTTGGGGAGTTGAATGTGCAGTTATGAAAGTGTGTTTAGAATTTTGCAAAATGGATCTTATTTTCAAGAAATGTGTCTAAGCAAGCAAGAAAAACTGTATTTCAATATTATATCACATGAGATTATTTAAAATCCATAATGCTTAGATAAAAAAATAAGAGCTGTGTCAGGACAAAATTCAATCAAATAGGTGTCAGAAGATGTGAAACATGATCATGTATCTGTAGACTTGTTTTGTGATATATTCTTTCCTCCATTACAGTATGTATCTTAAATCTATCAATGGCAGTTTTGAAAATGTTACTTAGAGAAGGGTTGGATTCTGATGCAGGGATTATCCCTACTGGAACAAATATCTTTGCACAAGGTTTTCTCAACACCATGAACTGAAACTCACAACCCCTGCTCAGCTCAGCCAGTATTCCACAAGGTGGTGCACCTTCCTCTGTGAATCTGTTTAATCCAATAAAAACTAAAGGGCAGCCACAAGCTATCCTGGTAGTACCAGGCATAGTGCAGGACCCAGTGGCAAGGACCAACATACATTCAACCAATCTAGCATGCACACTTTTAGAATATGAGAGGAAACCAGAAGATCCAGTGAAGACCAATCTAGAAATGTTCATAATATGTGCACTTGATATAGAAAGTGGCCAAACTGACAGCTTCTTCCACATTCCTATTATTCTTTCCTGCTTCCATTTTGAGCACACTTCCCCTTTATAAATGTAAGTCTATTGAGCTGTACTCTCACGCGCACACACACACACACACGCACACACACACACACACACACACACACACACACACACATTGACTGACATGTACACTCATTGCTGCAGTCTTTGTAATATGCAGTTAATTGAAGAATTTGTGCACTAAGAATTATGAACTACTGCTAGTGTTTTTTGCTTGGAATAAACCCAGGACACCATCATGTCAGATAATGCATTATTTTTATCACCTAAACACCCTTTTTAAAAATCAATACAAAATCATGAAGCAATAACTTTGGCATTCTAATTGTAATGGCAAGGTGACAGAGCATTAATCTTGCTAATATCCTTGATAATCAATTTTACCAAGGAGTGATAAAATCTTCATTTTGATTGTCAGTTACGTAGCATTCTCAAATCTGCTTAGTTTAACCCTGAATCATGAGTTGAGAGCCTATCCTGGTAGAACTGGATGTAACAACCCTGAACATTGTCTCAGTAAGTCAAGTCAAGTCAAGTTGGGGAGCATGCACTGGTACAGTGCGTTGCTGTATCCACCACACAATAAAACAACCCGGGATCCTGGTTTGCAACCCCCCCAGGCAGACATGCGGTCCAGTCCCACCCTCCAGAAATGTTCCTCTATCTGTCACAACCTGGTGTTACGTTTGCGACCCCTTGGCCTGGTGCAGCCACTTGGGTCCCCAACAATGAGGATCCTATGAGCTGCATCACCCTCTGGGAATCGCGCCACATGGCTGTAGTACTGATGATCCCTCACAATGCAGGTAATGTGCCTCATTCAGGACTCCATGAGCAACCGCTCATTCGACACAAAGTGAAATCAACTGTATCCAAGGATTTTCCGGAGAGACACAGTACCAAAGGAGTCCAGTCTTCGTCTCAGGTCACTGGATAGCGTCCATGTCTCTCAACCATATAGCAAGACAGTAAGTCGAAGGGACCCATTCATGCAAACAATATTAACACAAGGCAGAAAGGATCCACGGATTTGTGCAGTTTTGCCATATTTTGCATATCATACTAAAAATAGAAATCTGTCAAACCAGGCAACATTTTCTCAGTCTTTATTTGCTCACTTTTAGAGGTGATTATGGTGATTATGTGTCCAGTATAGCTTTATTTTCATGTTCTTACTGTAAGAGTAGAAGCCAGTGTGGTCATCATCTGCTGTAGTCCATCTGCTTCAAGGTTCATCATGTTGTAAATTCAGAGATGCCCCCTTCTTGGAAAAGAGACGTCAATTCACTTTTTCTGTTCACTCTGTTTGCTTGATTGAGTCTGGCCAGTCTCCTCTAAAATCTCTTTTTCTCCCACAAAACTAACACCCCATGGAAGTTTTTTGATAGGCAAGCTAACCTCTGTAAACCATGCAGAATGTATATACTGTGTGAATATCTCACATAGGCAGCTGTTTAATCTACGGTTCAACACTCAGAACTTGCACCAACAACAGTTCGTTGCCCATTCTAGTGTCTGGTTAAACAACAACTAAATATATTGCCCATTTCTACATGCTATACATACCACAATGATTGTCTGTTAGGAGGAGCTGGCTACTTGTGTTAATCAATATAATGCCTACTGTTTTGGTTGGCTCTCGCCAACTCCTTTTATAAAGTCTACAGTACCGAGATACCCATTGCTTTTGATGGAAACAAACATGGCTACATGATTTGCATAGCACCATGCACCACTCTCTCATTAACAAGGCCTCAATTAACAACAATTTCTCCAACATACAATGGAAGGCTAACACCATGTTTCTGCATGTTATTTTCAACAAAATACTTATAGCATTTATGGCAAAATATGACATGTACATTTGAAAGTTTATGTTGAAATAGACATTACATTTTAGCCTGCCATAAGAAAGAGCTATTACTTATGGCCAGAGTGTACAGTATAACTGAGTCAGTATCTTTAATAACTTTATCATAATGCGTGGAACAAAACATCACTGGCAATTCAGAATAACATAAATCAACTGACTTTAAAGCATTAATCATAATTAAAATACAAGGAGAAAATAGCAAATGATTTTTTAATGCAAATATTGATATCTGTAATTAATAATGTTGTAGCATTGAGAAAAATATATTTTTTCTTTTTTACAATTTCTAGCCATTATGAAATAAGGATCAGGCTTTTCAAAAAGCTTGTACAGTATAATTTTTTATAAATCAGGCTGTAGCACTTGATTATAATTACTTTAAAAAATATATTAGATTTGCATAGGAAATTATAATAATAAGATTATAGAAAAATTAGAAATGATTTTAGTTTTATTTTATGCCTCAGCACTATTATTGTGTTACTGTTTAATTTAATTGATGTAATTTTTATACTTACACTAAAGAGGTCTGTAGACTGATATACTCTGTGTGTGTGTACATTTTATGGTAATATGTTCACTGTAAAATCTACTTTATAAATTTGTAACAGCAGCATGCCTTTACTAGATATAAAATGTTACTTAACATTCATAATAATCAAACAAATATGCCTTCGGGCATGGGCTGAGAATTTTGCCTTTTATGAATGACTTCATCTGACTAACAATTAATAAAAAAAACATGCCATGATATTATCTGGAAGGATAGCATGATGTTTGCCTTAATCTCTTGCCACAGTCATTAATTTGTCAAATTAGAAATAACTTTTCTGGTTTCTATAAAATGTATTATTCTGTTTTTTACATTACAACAGGTTATTTCAAAATTAATGATGGTGTGATCACTAAAAGTCTTAAGTCTTAAGTATTAAGTCTTTAAAAACACAAAGTAAAGTCTTTTGGGTGTGAGTTGCATTAATAGTACATGATGTGCAGGACTCAAAGGACATGAGTGGAAGAGTTCAGGGTATCAGACCAGATAGCCCCACTTCATAACAGAACATACTATAGCCCAATTCTCTGTGTAACAATAATAAGAACAAAAGAAAAACAGTGTTAATGCACTGACTGGAACACAAACACATTAGTAACAGCTCCATCTCCAGTGGTGGCCCTGAGGACAGCAGCAATCAGAAGGTTGCCAGTTTGAATCACGTAGATGTCAGAAGTGACTCTATTCTGTTGGGCCCATGAGCAGGGCCCTTAACTTGCAACTGCTTTGTCCTGGGTATGACGTTAAAGACGTTAAGCAGATCCTCCTATTTAAAACTTGGGGGTTGGTGGCAGGATTCGCACTCTAGCCACTATAAAAAATTTCACACTATTCCAGTGTGGTGCTGAACTGTCACCTGCTGTCATGTGGTGGGTGCGGCCACACACTATCACCGCATGCTCCCAACCTCTCTCTCTCATCTCCAGCGGCATCAGGTCCAAAAGTGACTTCCCTCTGTAGGCTGCCTGGAAGGCTTGGAGCTTGTAAGCTGAAGCAGGGTGGGGCTTGGGAGTGGAAATAGTGCGGGGCTAGTCATTGTTTACTGGAGTTTGGTTGGAGCTGCATAGGAAACAGCAGATATGGTTAGTAACAGTGGGATCTCTTGCATCAGTATTGGGAGGCCTATTTGACCCTTCCAGGCGGTCCCCATGCTCACATCCATGACATGGCACCCCTTTAGCACATACCCAGTGGGGTGGGTGGACCTAGCCAAGAGACTGTGGAGCTGAGAGAGGACATCCACATTAGGGCTCCCTTCCAATAGCGGACAGTGAAGCGCCACAGTAACACTTTTGAATTTATTGTATGAGTACTTGGAAGGATCCAAAAACCATGCAAAATTGCTGTTTATAGACTTTCTGTGAGCTTTTAACATGATCCAGCCCCACATTTTAGTTGAGAAACTGATTGATCAACTCTGTTTGGACCCTAACTTGGTGGGCTGGATTCTGCACTTTTTAACAAGCAAAACACAAGGAGTGACTGTTAATGCCTGGGTACTGCCTATCTCCTCTTTTGATTATCCTGTATAAAAATGACTGCAGGAGTTTACACAAGGATAGACACATCCTGAAATCTGCAGACATTTCTGCCATTGTAAGTCTTCTACAAGATAAGGACAGCCGCAGACCTGCTGTCAATGAATTTGTACAATGGTGTGATCACTCTAATTTTCAACTTAATATTTCCAAGGCAGAAGATATGGTTGTAGATTTCAGGGGTTCTCCAGCATCCATTGTCTCAACTGTAATTAAAGGGGAGGCAGCGGAGATGGTAGAGCAATACAAATATCTGGGAATAATCATTGATAACAAATTAAACTTTTGTCTTAACACAGAGAAAATCAAATCTGTAAAAAAGGACAGTCACAACTTTTCTTTTTTAGGAAGCTAAACGGTTTTAAAGTGGACAAAACCATATTGACACTTTTTTATAAGTCCTTTATCGAATTCATTGTCACATTTGCTTTTATATGTTGGCTTGGAAACCTCTGCAACAAGAATGTAAATCATCTTAATAACATTATGAAAATTTGCAGTAAAATTATTGGTTCACAGCAGACGTCTATCACTGAAATGCATTGCAAACAGTTTAGAAAGAAAGCTAACTCAGTTCTGTCAGACAGTAACCATTCTCTTTTCTCTAAATTCCAGCCTTTGCCATCGGGCTGCTGATTTAGGTTTCCAAAGGTAAAGAGCAACTGATTTAAAAACTTTTTTATTCCTTGAGCTATAAACATTTTAAATTCTGTTACTTGTAGGGATGATGTTAAATGTTAAATTCTGCATTATTATTTTGTATACTATTGAAAGTAATTATTCTTCTTTGTATTGATCCTGAGTGTGTGTTAAAACCTAAACCTAGGGCTATAAGTTTAGGAACCAAAGGGTGACTTGAGAGTTGGATTCCATGTGCAGGGAGAGCACCAGTAGTGGCACATTATCCATCACCAGAACCAATTCCCTCTCCAGAAGGTGGCAGCAAAACTGGTTGATTGTCCATTTAATGGCTAGCATCTCCCTTTCTATTGATGTGAAGCTTGTCTCCCGGTCCAGACGTTTCTGGCTAAGGTGCAATAACAGTGTGTTCAGCTCTATTGACATTGTGACTCCACAAGGCGCCAAGGCCGGTGTCAGATTTGTTGGTCTGGAGGGAAAAATGTAATGAAAACTTATGATAAATCAACAAAGGAGTCCATTTGTTTTTTGAAGCAAGATAGTCTACCGATCTCCTCCATTCCTTGATTTTGAACAGGCCCTGCCAATAAGAAAGGAGCTTGGAATGGGATGTAGGGACCAGGACTATGACACTGTGGAATTCATGGAGGCTTCACTATATGGACAGCTCTGCAAATGCTATGCCTTCTATAGATGTTCTTTGATTAAGGGCCAAACCCTCGAATAACATTCACACAGGTTGGCCACATACTACAGAACCTTTTTAAGAAGTTTCTGCTCATCATCCCAGCTGTCCTTTATGAGATCAAACAGACCCCAGGGATAGTGCACTTATAATAATTCGAATGGGGAGGCACCTCATGGTATGCAAACAGAACCAAGGGAAGCAACTGGTCCCAAACTATCCTGTTCTCTCTCAACACCTATCGCAGCATTTGTTTAAGTGTCTGGTTGAGCCATGCTACAAATCTGTCCATTTTGGGAATGGTAGGTCGACGTTTTGAGGAGTAAAATCCAGAATAACTTGGCAGTTTCCCTGAAGGTACCCCATGTAAAGGGTGTGCCCTGGTCTGTGAGGACCTCTTTGGGGATACTTTCCTATACAAATACCCCTACCATTTCCCAAACAATAGACTTGGCACTAGCAGCTCACAATCAGATGGCTTGTGGTTACCGGGTGGCATAGTCCACAATAACCAGGATAACTCTTTTCATTTCCATATTCATTTAGAACATTTAGTGAGCCTGAGCCTATCCTGAAGTAACAAGAAAGGAATAAGCACAGGAGAAAATTACATGAAAAGAAACACACACACAAAACACACACAAATGAGCAACTCCATACAGCCAAATGATTTATTTTTTTCTGACATTGCAAGAAATTCCTGCTTTACCCAAGCCTCTTGATTAAATTATTGAACTGCTTTTTTAATATTTGTTTTTTAAATATTGGTGTAAATAGCCCTCCATGTAAAGTCTTTATATAATCATAAACTTTCTTTATAATCTTACTGTTTACATCAACAGGCAATTTAAAAAGTGTGCTCTAAATGCAATTCCTGGGATTACGTAACTGCAGTAAACGAATGAACAGATTTAAGAATTTCACTCAAATTGTCACATACACTGTTCACTTGTCATAGAAATTTTGCACAGAAGCAAAATTACAATACCACTTTTTTTTACAAATGCAACACACAGAGAAACATATTAACAAGAGATTTATTTTCCTGGTATATACATATTCACTTCTTTTAAAATGGTAACTAAGAATAAGATAAATCTTGTAATTAAGCAGTCATGAAGCATTCTTTCATTAAACCATCAAAGTTACATTATTTACAAAAAGAACAACCAGCAGTAAATGTTAAATGACTTAAATCCCTGCTCCACTTGTAATTAGTGTATTATAAATTGCCTGTCTGTATTAAAATTTAACTTCATTTTTCTAAGTTTTCTGGTAATTTGCATCTCATTCATAGTTTTCTTAAAAGCTTAGGATGTTTATCTCAGGCATTTGAGGCAACTTCATAAATTGTTCAAATTAAGCTCCAACTATTGCAAAATTGAAAGAAAGAAAGAAAGAAAGAAAGAAAGAAAGAAAGAAAGAAAGAAAGAAAGAAAGAAAGAAAGAAAAACTTAATTTGCTTTAATTGATTCAGAACTGTTGTAAATAAGATATAATAATATTGTTTTGAATAATCATATTTCATGCAATTAAAACTTCAGCTCATGCTATTGGTTAGAACCAATTTAATTGCATCATCTGTCTTTTAGTAGAAGCTCCAATCAAGAAAACCTCGGTGAAGTGTTTTACAGCATGTTGTTCTTATTTTTATTATGTGCATAATAAACAGGGAGATCTGAGGTCTGTTCCAGAAAGTAGGATTAGTGTGACTTCTGGCTGAAGTCAGGATTCACAGAAAGTAGGCTAATTCAATTCCAGAAAAGCCTGTGTTTCTGGAACAGATTAATCCAGAAATATGTGATCCCTGAGGCAAAAGATGTGGATAATTTGCTAATCCTACTTTGTTCCAGAAAGAAATATTTGATGAAATCCCGCTCAATTACTGGAGCAACCAATGCCCTGAAATTAACCTGCAAAACCACAGGTTTAGTATGATGAAATAACGTTTTGAGCGTGCAAGAGCAGAGAATCTAATCACAGGACAAAAGGTCAAAAATGACCTGTCATAAATATTGATCCCACCTGCACTATTTATGAATCAGAAAAAAGTATAGGAATGAACAATTGACACAAAACACAGAAGCTCAAATTATTTTCCAAATACTGCTCTGCGGAAAGGTAATCAGTCCCCTATCAAACATTCTGGAATGCCTATGACTATACCAAGGGTATATACTTATTAATGCAGTTTTGATTTGAGTTTGGGATTGCAGATTTTGCAGGCCTGGAGGATCAAATAATACTGCCTGCTGCAAGGAAAACTTTTCAAGAGAAAAAAAAAAGTCACACCTCAGTTGTATATTCCTCTGGGAGAGTCTTGCAGACAGATTCTGCAGTGATGATTTACCTCAAAGCATCTCTAAGTACTTGACCATGTTAGCTGACCATCTTGCAGATGTCCTGCACTGTTGACGGACTGAAGTAAGCATGTAGCTGGTATTCCTATTTGTTTATTAGTTTATATCTGTCTGATTAATTCATTTTTATTAATTTTGCAGATTACGGATTGATATTGGCGTGCAGTCATTGGATTTGAATCACTTGCAAAATTGGTTCGAACAGTCAAACAAAAAAATGAGCCAAAAAACATAATTATGACAATTTTAATTGCAGTCTGAATGGAGCTTCGGTATGCTGCAGCAACATACATATAGAGTCAACACAGCTATTTTATGGGCTTCTCGTCTCATTTTTATCATCGGGACTTTTCTCTAGAATTGCTCCAGTATTGAACCCACCCAAAGACGGTTCCTATGGCGATATGTAAAAATCAGGAAAATGAACGACAATACCATGGACTGAAATGTGGCTTTGAAATGCAAATGTGCCATTTTGATCTGTTTTATGCTTAACTTTTAAAATTAAAACATTTGTCACATTTTTTTCAAGGTAGTATACAGTAGGGCGGCACAGTGGCACAGTGGGTAGCGCTGCTGCCTCACAGTTGGGAGACCTGGGGACCTGGGTTCGCTTCCCGGGTCCCCCCTGCGTGGAGTTTGCATGTTCTCCCTGTGTCTGCGTGGGTTTCCTCCGGGTGCTTTGGTTTCCTCCCACAGTCCAAAGACATGCATTACATTCTAAATTGGCCCTAGTGTGTGTGGGTGTGTTTGTGTGTGTCCTGCGGTGGGTTGGCACTCTGCCCGGGATTGGTTCCTGCCCTGTGTTGGCTGGGATTGGCTCCAGCAGACCCCCGTGACCCTGTGTTCGGATTCAGCGGGTTGGAAAATGGATGGATGGATATACAGTATACATAAGGCACTGGATGTGTAGGTAAGATTTAAGGTTCACACTTAACTTTTCTGTATTATAGCATCCAAGGTTCTGTACCTGAGAAGGTCATGCTCATAAGTTAGCCATGGCCTATGAAAGAAGGCATGGATACCTAGGGAAGCCATTTCTTGTAAGTGTGGAAGGAGGAGGTGCAGACACAGCATATAGAGACTTTGCACGTGACTTCCAGCTGATAAGATCATTGTCACTGATGTGTGGCTGTTGGTGAGCCTCAGATGAGGACCCTGGCCTTAGGTCGGTTCACAGAACCAGAGGAAAGGGGGCATACAGGTTGCTTCTGAGTGGATTGATTTGGAGTCGGATAGTATGTATGAGAGGACAAAGGGACAAAGCAGCTGGGATTGTGTGCTGCCACTTAAGACCTGAGCAGCCTGACAGAAGAAGTCAGTGAAGAAGCCAGTAGTCCTTTTTGGGGCCACATACCACCAGTCTAATATATAGTGTTGATTCTGTTCCTCCATTTCTCTCACAGGTCATTAAATTTGGGGCAATAGTGGGATAAGAACCTACAAATGTCCCTGTGACGGAGGAGTAGTTTAACACTAATGCTGAGTGACCCTTTGACCACGCTCAAGAGGGCTCACTTTGGGCTGGGCAGACCAGATTGCTTTGCACCCATCAAATATCCCAGCAGATGGAATTTCATGTTACCCTACAGGACAAGGGTTCTCAGAGGAGACCAGCGTAGCACTCCTGGGTCTGGAACTGAAAGGATCATGCTCCTCAGATGGCCACAGACTATGAAAGGGGATGGGAAAACTTGGAGAAGCCTACTTTAAAGCAGCTCCTGTGAGTGTGAAAGAAGGGAGTCACAGACAGAGCACTTAGACAGCACTTCATACAGGTATCCTGAAAGCTTAAGTCGACTGGCCCTAATGTGTGGCTATCTGCAAATCTCGGACTTGGACCTAGGTCTGGGGACGGCTCATGAAGCTGAGGGAAAGTGTGGCACATGCGCTACCTCTGACCCCAGGTGAGAAGAGTGAGGTGGATCTGAGTGTCATATATGAGAAGATAAAGAGACAAAGAAGTTGGGAGGGCATGTTACCTCTGAAGAACTGAATGGTGTGGTTGAAGCAGTCAACAGTTCTTTTTAGGGCCACATACAACCAGTTTGGAATAAAGTGTCTGATACCATTTCTTGATCTCATGCACTCCCCAGGTTGTTATAGTACTATTATTTTGTAATGTTAAAAAAAAAAGTTACATGAGAATGCCACCCTTATTAAAATACATAGACACACTGTCCACGTCTTCGTTAGAAAATTTGTGCATGAAGGTAAGTAAACTGTGTTCTCTTTTGGCAAGTAATTGCAGGACAATGAGGGGTTCAGTGCAGGCAGAGTAACATTTGACATCTGTCACGGTACTGCTTCAACAACTAAAATAACTCTGCTGTATGCTTAACGCCATGGGCCTTACCCTTATTTGATATCATTATTATTGCAAAAATGGAATACATGGCTACCTTCAGTGCATATAAAGTTTCAAGAAAGGTATAGTTGACAGGAGCACATTTTGTACAGTGCAACAACTTACCACACAAAGTTTACACAGTTTTCACTAATGACATTTTTTATTTATTCACTCTGTCAGTGATATTCCTACACACCATCTCCCTTTCTGAGACAGCTGCTATTTTGTTGCTCCTGTTTTGGAGGATGTGCCAATAATTTTAATGTACTGCCACCAGCACCTCTTGCTCTGTAGGTGTGACAGAAGGTTGTTGCCCACTATTAATCAGACTTACTGCTTATGGATGTTCAGCTGTTCAGTGCTCAGTGTAGAAGTACATTTTGCTGTGAATGTGTGTAATTCTGTATCTCATATTTTTTTTAGATATTTCCTACCCCATGTAGTTTGTAGCAATGGCCAAGAAAAAATTTTATTGTCATGTTTTCATACAGAACAAGAGAAAACTGTTTTTGTTATAATGGAATGTAATAAGCTCAATTAAGCTCAAAAAAAGTTCATGCAAAAATAACAAAACTTTCACGTTAGTGTTGTGTAATCCACATGTCCGTAATCCAGTCAAATGCTCAAAACATTTAAAACTCATGCATTTTTTGCTAAAATATTATTAATGCTTCCAGAAAAATCAGAGCAGAACGTAAACAGAAAAAGGTGCATTACCATAATTGTGTGCTTTTCAATTGAAGACCGGACTTTTGAACAGTGAACAGTAGGAGACAATGGATATGTGGATTACGCAACACAAGTTACATGAAATGTATTTAATTTTTCCATGGATGTTTTTCACATTTTTGCCGTTGGACAGAATGAGATGTCATTAAGTTTCATTATAGGATATACTGTTTACTTTTGTTCTGCATGATAACGTGAGATTAAAAAAATTTCTCGTCCACTACTACAAACTACAGGGTAAGTAACATACAAAAAATAGCATTTTTAGGTGGAGTATTCCTTTATGTCAGCTTGGCTGCTGATGGCATTGAGCACAGCTCACAACAGTGAGGCAGTAGTCAGTAGCAATCACACCACAACAATAAATTCTGTAATAACGGATAAGTTTTTCAAAATAACTCCTCCACTACTGCAGATCTGTGTCCCCTGCCCCTAGTAATTATTTGGAATTAGCTAACACCTCTGCGATATACGACTCTAGAATCAACATGTATAAATATGTGCTAAAAATGTATGATAGACAGTTTAGCAAACTTTAGGTACCTCCACTGAAGGTAAAAGTTCAGCTTTTAAGGCTGGTTTACTAACTTGGACAAATGTTTGAGCCATATATACAGTTACTAAGTATATTCACTGGCAAGTAAGTGTTTTAAGGTGAAAATTGCATTACAACAAAGAAAATCAATTAGACTCAACTGCTGTAAGCATAGAGAGTGACCTTTGTAACTAAAGAAATCATAAAAATAACTTTTATTATTATTTAGTAAATTTATTTTAAAAGTAATGTCTGATGAGGACATCAATAAGCAAACCATTGAAATGCACTGGGCCACTGAATTTAATTCTTCTTGCAGCTGGCTACTGATAAGTACTGTTTGTAGCTGCATTTACCCCAAATTACCAAAGTTCTGCGCTTTAGTTTGCTTCATGCGATTCTGGCAATAGCTTGACGTGTTGAAATAATTCCACAGACAAAATATCTTCGTTTTTAAAAGCTTTAATAAAAATTCAAAGTAGAACAGTTCACACAAAAATAGAGAAAAACCGATATAACAAAGAAAAGAAAAGTTCTTGTTTAAGGAAAGTTCTGTTTAAAGCTTATATATCTTGTTTCATTCTTTAAGTTTGCTCATATAGTTGAAGCATTTCTAAATGGTCAGAAAACTGTATGCCTATCTCATTTACAAACTGCAAATGGGACTTTCACTCCATGCTAGCTAGCTATGAGCCTATTCCAAACACACACACTGACTTAATTAGCACACTGTATTACAGTTATAGCTAAGAAAGTTCAATCTCATGTTAACTTACAGGAGGTGAAAGACTATACCATAATCTATACCAATGAGAGAAAATTATATTCTATTCAAATTAAGCAAACACTATTATGAGTTTAACTTAAAGTATTAACTTTCTAAGATTGGCTCATACACTGTTTTGTAAATAGGTCCTCTTCAATCGGCAGTCATTTTGAATATTACTGTAACTACGCAGCAAACGGTACAGTGATGTCCAACTTAGTGCACACACAAAAAGGCACACCCTAAATGGGCAGGATACAGTAGCTGAACTTCTGTTTCGTGCTCAGAAATGTGCCACTACCACATTGCTTGTCATTATTTTTATCATTTTTGGTTTATTATTTTACATGTTCTTTCTGGTATTTACATCACAGTTTTTTATCCTGAGTTATGGATTCTCTTGTAATGATATTGCAGTGTGTTTTATATTGATGCTTTAAATTGTATTCTTGTGTACACTATGAAATGCCTCGAGGTAGTGTACACTCTGAAGTGTTCTGTAATAAGATAAGGTTGGTTTGTGAATTGGAATCATCAGATTGGCTGACCCTGCACTGACTCAGCTGTAGACTGACCAATAGGGGGTGGGGGCTAGTTGGCCGAGGTCTCCAAGAGTCTGACTGTGTCTGGCTTGTCTGACACCTTCTCTACAATCTGGTCATGGTTCTACGATTAGCTGATTGACAGATATTGTTGTTTTTCCTTTATGTTCATTAGTTTTCTACTTTTTTTTTTGATGTATTTGAACAAATCTCTATCGTCATATGTGATCG
The DNA here is from genome assembly GCF_900747795.2 of Erpetoichthys calabaricus. Taxonomy (NCBI): domain Eukaryota; kingdom Metazoa; phylum Chordata; class Cladistia; order Polypteriformes; family Polypteridae; genus Erpetoichthys; species Erpetoichthys calabaricus. Next base: position 201,434,967 of record NC_041396.2, read on the forward strand.
TTCTGTGTTTAGTGAGGAGCAAAATCTGTTCCTGCATTTTGCCTTGTAGTTTGTACTATTGTGTTGTATTTCTGAGGTGGCAATTTTTTGGCCATTTAGCTCTGTGAAGAGGATTAATTATGTTATGTTCTGTGTATTGCATTTACTCCATTTTTTGACACCCATTGTGCTTCCAACTTACCTCAAAGGGGGTCACTCTCTGAATTGCCTTTCCCAAGTTTTTTCCATTTTTTTCATACAATAGTTTTTTTTTCTTGTCTTCTTAGAGAGCCAAGGCTGGGGGGCTGTCAAAAAACAGGGTCTGTTAAAGCCCATGGAAGCATTCCTTGTGTGATTTATGGGCTATACAACAAATAAATTGTTGTTGTTGAATTGAAGAATTCTTACAGACCTTTTTAAAATCCTCAAATGCAACAGCACATCTTAAGAGTAAAGCACACCTTCAAGCATATCTTTATAAATTGACCAGAAATAAAATTAACACAAATCAAGAAGCATTAATTTTAACAGAGTTTACATGGAGTCTTAAACAGCTTGCCTATCCATGTTGTTAAAACAGATTTAGTTGAGTCATTAAAGATGGCTGGTACACGTCATGCCAAGTGTGGTTAGTTATTAACCACCCAGAAAATTCAGATAAGCCACTGATATGAATATCCTTTCCTGTTTAACATTTTCTGCCTGTTATAGTGCTTTGTCAATTTACCTTAGAAATGCACTGTTTGCAAAAATAAGCTTTTGCTTTCTCATTAGTTATAAATCAGAACAGTTGATAAAAATGATGGAAACAGGAAATCCTGAACCACAGATCAGTATATGATATGTGCCAGGAGAATTTAAAAAGGAAACATTTCAAAATATTCTAAACTTAGAAGAACTGATTAAAAATGGAATGGGACAGATGCACTGTGATGGATTTCCCTTGTACGCATTTATTCTGCTGGATCAGGTTGATTTTATGACTAATTGTTTCTGTAGTGACATTCATGTCTCTGGTGACTCTTCCTATGAACTCAGTAGACGGATTGGGAGAGCATGGGGGGGTGGGGGTCATGAGGTCACTGGAAAAGGGTTTGTGGTGCTCCAGATCTCTTTGCAAAAGGTCAAAGGTCCAAGTCTTTAGAGTCCTGGTGCCTCCTGTCTTGCTATATGGTTGAGAGACAAGGGTGGTCCAGCTCACAGGATTCTCACTGTTGAGGACCTGAGTGTGTTGGACCAGGCCAAGGGGACGCCTATGTAAAATTTGGCTGCAGCAGATTGACCTTTCCAGAGGATGGGACTGGACCGTGTGTCTGTCTGGGGGATTGCCAACCAGGATCTTGAGCTATTTCATCATGTGGTAGGTGCAGCAACGCGCTGTATCAGTGCATGCTCCCCAACCTGACCTGACCTGATCTGGGTGATTTTTATGACTAATTGTTTGTATGTTCTGTGTGTTCTTGAATGGGTTTACCTCCACACCTCAAAAAAATGCTCTTAAATAAACTTTAATCCTGTCCTGAATAAATCTGTCTTATAACTGCTGTGCTTACTTTTACCAATATGGTTGCTATTGCCATAAACAAAATATAAGCTTACCCGTTTCCACCACCAAAAAACAGCTTTTATCCAGAAATATTTGCAGGGATTTTAATTATCTATGAAATCCGTGTATAGTATATACTCAGAAGAATGATTATAAACTGTGATCTGATAATATAGATTTAAATGCCCTGGTCAAGTAGACCCTGGAGAGTTGGAGGTTTGCTCTAGAGAGGAGAGGAATGAAGGTCAGTAAGAACAAGACAGAATACGTGTGTGTGAATGAGAGGGAGGTCAATGGAATGGTGAGGATGCAAGGAGTAGAGTTGGCGAAGGTGGATGAGTTTAAATACTTGGGATCAACAGTACAGAGTAATGGGGATTGTGAAAGAGAGGTGAAAAAGAGAGTGCAGGCAGGGTGGAATGGGTGGAGAAGAGTGTCAGGAGTGATTTGTGACAGACAAGGTATCAGTAAGAGTGAAAGGGAAGGTCTACAGGATGGTTGTGAGACCAGCTATGTTATATGGGTTGGAGATGGTGGCACTGACCCGAAAGCAGGAGACAGAGCTGGAGGTGGCAGAGTTAAAGATGCTAAGATTTGCACTGGGTGTGATGAGGATGGACAGGATTAGAAATGAGTACACTAGAGGGTCACCTCAGGTTGGACGGTTGGGAGACAAAGACAGAGAGGTGAGATTGCATTGGTTTGGACATGTGCAGAGGAGAGATGCTGAGTATATTGGGAAAAGAATGTTAACGATAGAGCTGGCAGGGAAGAGGAAAAGAGGAAGGCCTAAGAGAAGGTATATGAATGTGGTGAGAGAGGACATGCAGGTGGTAGGTGTAACAGAGCAAGATGCAGAAGACAGAAAGATATGGAAGAAGATGATCCACTCTGGCGACCCCTAACAGGAGCAGCCGAAAGAAGTTAGTTGATATAACACCAGGCAGTTATTTATTACAAGCAAAAATTAGAATTAATTTGAATGAGTTGCATGTGCAAATATGATTTTTAAAAATAGTATTCCTCGTCATAGTTATATGCACATTTTCATCATAAGATTAAAAAAAACAATAACTTTTCAATTAGCAGCCCAAAGCAACAAATGTGATACCTGCTCATATATCTTATATTTGATTTTTGCATTAATTAAGAGAAATACACAGGTGATATAATGTATAATAGAAACACCTGCTTTTTGACATATGGCTCTTTTTTATTGTGCTAAACTGGAAAATTCTAAAATAAGCAATATAATAAAAAACATTCAGCCAGAAAGAAAATTATGCAGTTTAAGCATTTTATCAGTAAAATAACCTGGAGGAAAGTTTGCTGAGATATGTTTGATGTTTTTATATACATATCTTTAAAATATCCTTGATAGATTTCAATAAATAGCCTCAATAGCCATAATCTAAGTTTTGTGCTAGAAGAGGTTAGGGCATATGAACCTGCAGGCTCAGACTGATTCTGATTAATAAAGAAGACTCTTCTGTAATTGAACATCTGCCTTGATTTTTCATAATTGAAGACCCTGAAAAGCAGAAAGCAAACACATGATGGAATGAGAAATTAAAAAAAAAAATCGGAATAAAGCCAAAATGTGCACTATCAATCAAAGATTGGATCTCTTTTATCTACTTAACCGTTTCTATGTCCTTGTCATATTATTGGCTTTTTCATGAATTAAAAAATTACATAATGATGTACTATCAAATATCAAAATCCACTTTAATCTCTATAGTCTATGGCTAGAAGGATGTGTACACTGAGCTTCAGAACAGTTGGTAGAGAAGATTAGAGAATATAAAGTATTGCATAATATAACTACAGGTACAAACATTTTGAATTTAACAGCTAAAAGGCAAGTTTTGGACAGTCTAAACAAGACTGCTGATGAAGCTTCAGGAACAGATCAAGAGTTGTAAAAAGTTAACAAATCTTTATGAATAGTGAAAAGGCTACCATTAGAAATTTTCATATGTCACTAGGTTAATATATACTGTAGAACCCAACAATAACAAACAGCATGCAGTATTATGGGTAACAAGTTTAAAAGTCAATTGTTGAGTCTGAAATGTAATATAGTAATTCATATCTTGTAGGTCACCTTGGATAAACATGTTTCCTAAATAAACAATAATTCCCTTGTTGCATCATTTTATATACCAAGAACCACTGTTCACTGCCACATCACTCCAGATCTATTTTCTGCTCGTGCCATTCAAATTGCAGAGTTATATGGATCACCCATCCAGCAGGTGCTCGTAGGATAACATAATTCACTGGACAGCTTCCTGAGGTGGGTTCCAGTTTCCCTCATTCAGACCATGTTTCATTTGTTCTGGTCTGAATTATTTTTAGAGACAGTTGTTGGATGGCTCTTTGTTTGGCAAGTTCACATAGGCTAGTTTGCCAAGGATAATCCTACCAGGAGCTTTTAAAACATGACTCTAGGGATCTCAAGAGCAAAGAAGCCTCTCCGTCATGCCAAGGTCACATACTTCGATGGGAAAACTGTGAAGAAAAATCTCACAAGCTTTCTACTTTGAGATTTAAATGCATTTGTTAAACTACTGACAGAATGAATTGCCCCAGTAAGCTTATTCATTCTGAATTGCTGTCCATAAACTGATTGGATTGGTCTGCTTTAATAAATTATCTCACTCTACATAACATAGACAGAGGGTTTGTCGCTAATTAGAGCAAAAAAGTCTATGATTAAGCAGCATATTCACATACAGTAGAGCAGTCTGAAAACTAAAATTTCTGTTTTGCTTTGCAATTAGTTCATTTTTTCTTATCAGTTGTCACACATGTGGGCATGGGAGGCAGCTAAAGGACATGAATAGTGACAATTCCATGTGTGACCAGGGGGGTGGCGAGGTGCACTCTTTTTCTCAATCCTCTGCAGACTATTCACGGGAAATTCCACAGGGTTTCAGCACCCGTGACGACGTCACTTCCAGTCCTGATGCATGTGACAAAGACACTTCCTCTCCAGACCTTTAAAGCCCCCATTTTTGCCACATGTCATCAGTTCTGTTTTGAACTTTGAACCAGACAGAACTCTACAAAATCCAACCCTTTTTGTAGCCAGGGCATAATATACAGATGGCTGACCCAAACCTTTTTATATCTCCTGTCTATTCTTGTGACAAGTTATATTACACCATTGAATTAAATATTCACTATTTTTTCCAATTTTCGTTCTTGATTTCATTAAAATTTCAGTCTCTATTATTGTTGGTGACATACAGTGGATTGCAAAAGTATTCAGTCCTCTTGAAAATCATCATGACAAAATGTCTGTACACATATTTATCCATTCAGTATTTTTAATGTGAACTCTTATGCTGTAACAATACATTTCCAAAGTGAACATAAATCATTTTCTGTAGATATTTAATTAAAAAGGAAAATGATGATATGATGCCTTTCAAGGGGATTGAATGCTTTTACATGCCACTGTAAAGTTCATCTTGTGTCAGGCTGAACTTTACATATTTAATGTATTGTAGCAGAACATTACAGTAATCCCTCCTCCATCGCGGGGGTTGCGTTCCAGAGCCACCCATGAAATAAGAAAATCCACGAAGTAGAAACCATATGTTTATATGGTTATTTTTATATTGTCATGCTTGGGTCACAGATTTGCGCAGAAACACAGGAGGTTGTAGAGAGACAGGAACGTTATTCAAACACTGCAAACAAACATTTGTCTCTTTTTCAAAAGTTTAAACTGTGCTCCATGACAAGACAGAGATGACAGTTCCGTCTCACAATTAAAAGAATGCAAACATATCTTCCTCTTCAAAGGAGTGCGCATCAGGAGCAGTGACTGTCAGAGACAGAGAAAAGCAAACAAATCAATAGAGCTGTTTGGCTTTTAAGTATGCGAAGCACCGCGGCACTGTTGAAGGCAGCAGCTCACACCCCCTCCGTCAGGAGCAGACAAAGAGAGAGAGAGAGAGAGAGAGAGAGAGAGAGAGAGAGAGAGACAGAGTTTGTTTTTCAATCAAAAATCAATATGTGCCCTTCGAGCTTTTAAGTATGCGAAGCACCGTGCAGCATGTCGTTTCAGGAAGCAGCTGCACAAAAGATAGCAACGTGAAGATAATCTTTCAGCATTTTTAGACGAGCGTCCATATCGTCTAGGTGTGCGAACAGCCCCCCTGCTCAATCCCCCTACGTCAGGATCAGAGAAAGTCAGCGCAAGAGAGAGAGAAAACTAAGCTGGGTAGCTTCTCAGCCATCTGCCAATAGCGTCCCTTGTATGAAATCAACTGGGCAAACCAACTGAGGAAGCATGTACCAGAAATTAAAAGACCCATTGTCCACAGAAATCCGCGAACCAGCAAAAAATCTGCGATATATATTTAAATATGCTTACATATAAAATCCGCGATGGAGTGAAGCCGTGAAAGGCGAAGCGCGATATAGCGAGGGATTACTGTACAATTATATATTATAGCATCCATGAGGTGACATAGTACGTCATTTTCATGCAAAGCTGGCATCCATATATTAGAGGAAATCATTCTACCATAATTTATGTAGATTCTCTATAGGGATTATCCCTAATCCCAAACCATGAATAAAGAATGGTACCAAAACATCCTCGTACAGCAACTTCTCTCAACCATCGAAGAACAGTTTGGTGATGATCAATGTCTTTTCCAACATGATGGAGTACCATGCCATAAGGCAAAAGTGATAACTAAGTGGCTTGGGGAAATAAAGCATCGAAATTTTGGGTCCATGGCCAGGAACCTTCCAAGACCTTAATCCCATTGAGAATTTGTGGTCAATCCTCAAAAGGCAGGTGTACAAACAAAAACCCACAAATTCTGACCAATGCCCAGCATTGATGGGCTGCCATCAGTCAGGATTTGGCCCAGAAGTTGGTCGACAGCATGCCAGAGCAATTTTCAGAGGTCTTGAAAAAGAAGGGCCAACACTGCAAATATTGATTCTGTCCATAAACTTAATGTAATTGTCAATAAAAGACTTTGAAACTTTTGAAATGCTTGTAATTATACTTCCGTATACCATAGCAGCATCTGTCAAAAAGATCTAAAAACAATGAAGCAGCAAACTTTGTGAAAACCAATACTTGTGTCATACTTGCTGGCCATGACTGTACACTCCAAGTTCCAAACAATTATTAGCCTAAAGTTTGGGTATGAGGCGATTCCATAAGTAAAATATAAGAAACATTGTTACACAATCATATATTTTCAGTAACAATACAAAGTACGCCAAATAACTCAAACTTCACCTAACTAAGCCCAGCTATCAGAGATTCATTTGTCTTTTTCACAGTGCTAAAACAGTGTAAAATACTGTATATATTTAATATAGCATTTTCTTTTTTACTGCGGTGGGTTGGCACCCTGCCCAGGATTGGTTCCTGCCTTGTGCCCTGTGTTGGCTGGGATTGGCTCCAGCAGACCCCCGTGACCCTGTAGTTAGGAATATAGCGGGTTGGAAAATGGATGGATGGATTTTCTTTTTTAACAAAATGCTATTTTTCCAATATATGGCATTTGATATATTTAGGTATGGTGATTATATTCCTTTTCACTAAAAATTACTTCATGAAAAGTAGTTTTCATGTTTTTAATCTCTTGATTAAAACAATAATTTCAATTCTTAACTTAAGCTATAGGTTCATGTCACCCTGCAGATCTTTTGGCAGGGTGATAAGTAATTCTTATTTGTGTTGTAGTGTCCCATGTAAACTTCACATCCCCTTGTGATACAAAATAGGTGTTTAAAGATGCAGAAAATGAATGAATGATGATCAGACAACCTTACCACTACTAGCTGCCATTTTGATGTGGAAGTCACAGCCCCGGGTGAATTTATTTATGTGAGCGGAACCACCACATCAGGATTATGGCAGAACTAGTAGCACAAGTGATTGTAATACTTCATGTTCTGAAAATACAGTAAATCCTGGGCAACATAAGTATTAAAAATATTTTATGTTAAATAAGGCAAATCAAAAGAGACAAAGAATGAAATAGGATTTGTAAGATGGGCAGACAAACTGGTAATTAAACAATTGATGATAGTTTGGTCTGGTACCTTTGAAAAAATAAATAGCCAATTTAAAGTTATTTATTTATCTTACAATATTTAAAGCAAATTATTTTCTCACACAACAATAGAAGGGTAAAAAGAGTTAAACAACCATTCACCAATTTTCCTAAGCACCTTTTCGAGGGCAGTGCTGTGGCATAGCTGAGCCTATCCCAACAATCAGCCGAGTTCCAGTCTATCACAGGGTGAATGCACACATCAGAGGCCAGTTTAGCAAGGCCAGTTCACCTAACCTACACATCTTTGGACTGTGAGAGGGAACCAGAACTAATGAAGGAAGCCCATGTGGAGACGAGGAGAACAGCCTATGCAGTAAGCACCCAGGATGTGAACCAACCCCAGTCTCCTTATTGTGAGGCAGCAGCGCTACCACTGCACCTCCGTGCCACCTAAAAAAAAACAAAACAATATCAAGCAAAATATTAGTTGAATAAATACAACAATAAAGATTTTTGGTAAAAGTTTCCAGTTTGAAAACACAATTTACCTTTAGTAAATTACAAAACCTTTTAAGCATTTGTGCTATATCAGTTGCTTATGTAGACCAAAGATATCATACATTCTCTCTTGTTATTCAGCTATATTTAAAAAATATATTGTTCCATTACAGAATCACTGAGAGACAGAGTAGGGTCCCTCACTGCATGGCACACTCATGCACACAAAAATACAGAAGCTCATTCATACCAGCCAATTTAGAGTATCCATTAAACCTAATGAGGAGGAAACTGCTTGAAACTGATTTTGCAATGAAATTTAGAGTTTCACTTCATCAAAATAATTTGTGAAACAAATGGTGTTTTGCTTTGATAGTAGCACATAAATTTAAATTTCGACAGCATCTGTTTTCTTTTGTAAGCCTGATGTGGATCGGCTTATAGATTTGGTGAAATGAGCGTTAAGAGTGTTAGCTCTAACCCTAAATAAGCAGTGCAAGGCAGGAACAGCAGCATGAATGTTCAAGCCAGCAGTGTACGAGTCAGAAGAATGTGAGTGGAGCCGCACGAGATCTGCAGTGGAAGATGTAGATGGGGTTGGAGAGAAGTTGAACTCTCAGAGAGCAATTGCTTTCTGCTCCAAAAAACATCAAAAATCTTGTAAACCTAATTTGAGTTAGTTTTGTTTTTCATAATTATAATATAGCATGTAAAACAAATTTTCAATACAACTATATGCAATGAAAAACTCCATTGCTTCACTCATCACTAGAGGCTTATATGACATTTTCAGAATAGCTCCGAGTATTGGATGAATGAAGACTATTTAATAGCCACTCTCAATTATTCACTGTGAAAAATTGTGTGGTTTATAAATGGCCTATGCCATATCAGATATCACATTTGTATTTTTCTTCTACCTGAGTGAAACATACTTACTGCTTGTCAGGCCTTGTTTCTAAGTCAGGTAAATTTTGTGGTCATATCCATTTAAAAAACATTCTTGGAGGTTTTAACCAATATTTTATCAATTATCAACACAGATCTGTAAATTACCTGTTCTTCATATTGTAAACAGCTGATGCTGCTGAAGGCCAAAAATGAAAGGATTTTAATAAAAACAGTTACAAAGAGTAAATGAAAATAGCCAGTAACACTGACACCCAAGGAATATCTTATTTTTACTGAACTGTTAGTTGTGAAAGATAGAGGCACTGTCGACCCCTTGAACCCTCAGATCAGACGTCAGACACCAGATAAAAGTCCAATATGACTTTATTTTATAATAATTATGTGCACCAAGCACACTCCACTCCACTATACTCTACTCATAAATAACACAATAATAAATCAATAATCAATCCTCCACTCCCAGACGCGTTGCCACCCTTCCACCCAGCTCAGCTCGCCGTCTAGGATTTCCCATAGTCCTTTTATATTCCCTGACCTGGAAGTGTTTCCAATCCCTCAGTCCATGTGATCTCCTATCACTTCCGGGTCAGATAAAAATCCTCTTCTTCATCCCGGAAGCAGGTCATTTCCCTTGTCACTTTGCCTATGACGTACCTCCAGGTTATAGGGCATGTAGAATTCCCTGAGCCTCCCTACAGCATCTCCTGGAGGTCCCCAGGGTATCCAGCAGGGCTGGTTGTAAAAACTACAAGGTCCATGAGGCCCTGCTGGAATTTGGGGAACCTCTATGCCGCAGGGAGAGCTCCATCTGGCGGCTTGGGGGTGTTGGCCGGGATGACAGGCCGGCCATCCCTCAAATAGTGAAAGCAGAAAATACAATATATGATTCCTTCTCTTGTTTTCATAGAACCAATTTCATTAACATTTTGGAAACACAAACTAAACTTGTATAAATTGTATATTACCACTAAGGATTTAAAACTCTTAACCATTAGCAAGATCGGCAAACATGTGTCTGCCAGTTATGTGTTAGTCGGATGCTGGAAAATATTTTTGCACATATAATAATAAAAATAATAATAATAATAATAATAATTATCTACTCTATATATTAAAACCTAAGCCTAAAAGTGCAATGATTTTGTCCAACGATTTTATGTGACTTTTTATGTCACGTTTTTTGTCACGCTTTTAATCAGGCTTATTTTAAAACCTACATATATATGTTTGGTATCATTCTTTTCAGAATTTATTGAACTTTAATGTGAAGTTGTTAGATTTTCAGATTCTTATTCCATTTTTAAATTATAAACTAAAATATCAAGAAAATCGTGGGACAGCCTACTAGGCCACAACTGGGGGTTGGGTGCCAAAGGCACCAGGGAGGCTTAACCCCCCTAGTAATAATAATAATAATAATAATAAATAATAATAATAAATTATTATTATTTATTATTATTATGATGATGATGATGATAAATGTTCTTTATATAGCATTTTTCCCATGTTCAAGGCGCTTCACAGAGTCTTGTAAAGAAACAGCAGGTATAGATAGATAGATAGATAGATGTATATGTAACATTGCATACAGATGTTTCCTGAATAGAACATTAAAACAGATAGATACAGGATATACAAAAGCTTTAAATAGAACAAAAGACAATAAACCAGAGTAAAATAATAGATTCAACAGTAAAAGAAAGCCTAGAAAATAACATCATTTGTGGTATAACACACACACAGAAATTATCCTGAGCATCTGGAAGCATCTGGACAGAGAGGAAGACTAAAAGAGAAGACAGAATGTCAGGTTAAGTTAAAAGCCTTCCTGAACAGATGAGTTTTAAGTTGTTTTTTAAAAGAATGAATCGAGTCAGCTGATCTGATTAATTTAGGGAGGTCTTTCCAAAAGTCTGAGCGCTATACAGCTGAAGGCCATGTCACCCATAGAGTTAGTGTGAGGCACAACAAGATTGCCAGAATCAGAGGATCTATGTGGATGAAAAGGAGCATAGTGATGGAGAAGGTCACTGATGTAGTCTGGTGCAAGGCCATTTAAAGCTTTGTAGGTTATTAATAGAATTTGATATTCAATCCTCTAAGACACAGGGAGCCAGAGAAGGTGAAGCAGGATGAGTGTGATGTGCTCACTGCTGCTGGTTTCTGTAAGGACTCTTGCAGCAGAATTTTGAATCAGATGGAGTTGTGATATAAGATTAGAAGCAGCACCAGTCAGTAGGGAGTTATAGTAATCGATGCTGGACGTGATAAAAGCCTGGAAAAGTTTCTCAGCATTAAAAAAGGAGAGGAATGAGTGAACATGGGATATGTTATGGAGGTGGAAGTAACAAAGTTTATTAATGTGCTTTTTGTGGGCAGAATAGGAAAGGGAGGAATCAAAAATGACACCAAGATTCCTTGCATATCCACAGCTACCCAGCTGCTTTATTTTAAATGCCAAGAAATTTTCATTTTATTATGTTTTGCCAGTTATTTTAAGGGGTTTTATAAGGGTAACCAGCTAATTATTTTTATCAATGTTTAAGATGTCAGGGATGCTGATGACAGGAGTTTTTGTTTTCCTCTCCTCCAATGTCAACTGGTCAAGTTAAAAAATTAATGAATGGATGGATAATAACAGAAATTGTTGTTTTCCATGTATGTCAATCACTTTCTACTTTGTTTTCTATGTGTTTCAACAGATCTGTGTGTTTATGTGTACTAATTCTGTGTTTAGTAATTTGAAATATTTATCCCTCCATTTTACCTGAGAACTTGTCATAGTGCTCTGCATCATCACTGAGTGTTGAGCACTAAACAAAACTAAACTGAAGTCAGTCAATTAGTCAGTCAGTCAGTCATTTTCTAACCCACTTTGTCCTGAACACGGTCGTGGGAGGCATAGGGCACAAGGCAAAAGAATCCCAATTGATTGTCCATTGTCTTTCGAGTGTCTGGCTCTTAAACTAATAACGGAATCTGGTCCCGTCTCACTCATTGTTCTTTATCGTCCTCCAAAATAAAATGCATCCTTCTTATCTGATCTGACTGAACTATTAACCCACTTAAGTTCCTTTTCCCAGAGAGTCATTCTTCTTGGTGATTTCAACATCCATATTGACATCCCCACATCTAAACTGAGAAATGAATTCCTATCCTTACTGCACTGTTTTGACTTGACACAACGTGTTGATTTTCCCACCCACTCTGGTGGTCATATACTGGACCTGATCTGCACATCTGGACTATCTGTTGCCAACATTTACAGCACTGATTTGGGACTCTCTGTCCATAAAGCAGTACTTTTCATTGTCTCACTATCTCTCTCTCCTCTTACCAGTAAACGACAAATTTTTTACAGAAACCTTAAAAATATCTGTCCCTCTGTTCTCTCTGGATCCATTTCTGACCTTTCACTGTCTTCACATATTCCATCAACAATACCACTATACCACTGACCACTATAACTCAGCCCTTCATTCAGCATTAGATAAAATGGCTCCTTTAAAACATAAGGAGGTTTCCTTTAAGTGATCAGCTCCTTGGTATAATTCAGAATTGTGATCTATGAAAGCAGCTGGCCAACGTCTTGAGAGAATGTCACGTAAGTCTGGCCTCACTGTGCACATCCAGGCTTATTTTGACGACCAAAGAGCTTACAGAGAAGCACTAAATGCTGCCAAGAACATCCATTTTGGCAGAATAATAGAAAGTGGCCATGACAACCCAAGGGTTTTGTTCTCTGTTGTTAATAAACTACTCGAACCCACATCTGGCCCAACTACCTCTTCTACTGAAGTCTGTGAGAAATTCCTCCACTTATTCTGTAACAAAATTAAAGATCTAAATAATTCAACTAACATAAATACATCATCTGTTTATATCTCTCCCTGCTTTCCCACTCCATCCAGCTCCTTCTCTAAGTTCTCACCAGTTACATCTGCATTTGTTAATAATCTGCTTTATAAGATGAGGCCAACTACTTGAGTACTGGACCCCATCCCCAGCACACTACTTAAATCCTGCTTTCATGCCATAATCCCGACTGTTACAACAATATAAATTTATCCCTTGACACTGGCTCTGTGCCGCTCACTTTTAAAATCGCTTCTGTAACCCCAATGTTAAAAAAGTCTGGTCTTGATGCAGACAATCTTATCAATTTTCTGCCTATCTCCCACTTACCTTTTCTGTCAAAAGTTCTTGAGTGTGTTATAGCCTCCTGTGGATGCTGAAGTCGAAATCAACAGGAAACAAACACCAATTTAAAATTAAAAGCAATTTTCTTTATTCTTGGTGAGTTAAAGAAGACTGCAGCCCCCCACCCCCAACGAAGAGACTGGAGCCTCCTTCCCAGCTCAGAGCCACTGACTGGTCAGAACAGACAATCTGCTCTTAAAAGAGAAAATTCCTCTCTTATACTGTATTACCTAGCTTATTCATTAGCCAAAGAGAAAAAAACATGACAGTGCATTTTGAGGTCATACATAGATTGCTGTAAGTTACGATTACATCCTGATTTATTACATGCAGGAGTGCACAGTTTCTTACCAAAATAAAGAGTTATCAGGGCACTCACATTCCTAAAAATACGTCGTTATCAGCACAAAGGCACAAGACCAGTTTAAAGCAGTTTCTTATAGTTCAGTACATTAGTTATAAAGAAATTACATTCTTATAGCTTTAATATCTTCATTAGATTTTGCCTGGTTATATTAATAAATCCTTATTTATTAATTCATAAGTGACATGTTTCTTAAAGTTTTAAGCAAGGATTCAGAAATTGAAATCACATTGATTTATAATATCGCAGGATGTTCTGTTAGTATCAAGAGGTCAGCATTTTCTCATAAAAGAATGCAAGTCAGTCTCATATTCTGCGCACAAGCTTAATTCTTTTTCTACCTAAATGAAGAACAAATCATATAGAAGTAATAAATCATATAACTCTCTGTAGCATAATTAATACAAAATACAGTCCTTGAGTTAAATACTTATAATCATTACAGTTAATAACATTTTTTCTTCCTTACTCTCAACTCACCAATTACTTAACCTCTAATAATTTGATGGAACCCTTTCAGTCTGGTTTCAGGGCGCGGCACAGCTGTGAAACTGCTCTGCTACTGGTAACCAATGATTTGCTTATGGCAGCAGACTCTGGACAAACCAGCATATTAATTCTGTTAGACCTCAGTGCAGCATTTGACACGGTCAGACATTACATTCTACTGTCCAGAATGGAGAACATGCTGGGTATCTCTGGCACTGCTCCAGTGGTTCAAGTCCTATCTGACTGATAGGCAAGAGTTTGTTAGTCTTGGCAACAGCAGATCTAGTTCAGCGACAGTCACACAAGGAGTTCCTCAGGGCTCTGTCCTCGGTCCTCTGCTTTTCTGTATTTATATCTTTCCCCTTGGCCATATTATTCATAGCTTTGGACTGGGTTATCAATTATGCAGACAATACTCAACTCTACTTCAATGTTAAAAGTGGAACTTCATCAGAGCTTTCTCAGCTCACAACTTGCCTCAAGTAAATTAAAACCTGGATGGAACAGAACTCTTTAAAATTAAATTGCAACAAATCTGAACTCCTGCAAACTGGGACTAAAGTGCAACTTAATAAAATGAGCTCCTTCCCAGTCCATCTTGGCGGTGATCTCATCAGACCTGCCTCTACTGCAAAGAATCTTGGTGTCATTTTTGATTCCTCCCTTTCTTATTCCACCCACATAAATCACATTAAGAAACTTTCTTACTTTCACCTCCATAACATATCCCGTGTTCGCTCCTTCCTCTCCTTTTCTAATGTTGAGAAACTTGTCCATGCTTTTATCACATCCCGCATCGATTATTGTAATTCCCTACTGGCTGGTGCCCCTTCTAATCTTATATCACACCTCCAGCTTATTCAAAACTCGGCTGCAAGAGTCCTTACACGAACCAGCAGCAGCGAGCACATCACAACCATCCTGCTCCGCCTTCACTGGCTCCCTGTGTCTTACAGAATCAAATATAAAATCCTACTAATAACCTACAAAGCCTTAAATAACCTCGCGCCAACCTACATCAGTGACCTTCTCCATCACTATGTGCCTGCCCGCCCACTGAGGTCCTCTGATTCTGGAAATCTTATTGTGGCCCACACTAATCTACATTCCATTGTTGACAAGGCCTTCAGCTGTATAGCTCCCATGATCTACTGAAATTAATTAGATCAGCTGACTCCATGAATTCTTTTAAAAAACAACTCAAAACTCATCTGTTCAGGAAGGCTTTTAGCTCTGCTTGACTTTATTACCCTGCTTTCAGTTTACCTCTATGTCAAGATGTTCATGTAACCTGTATGTGTGTGTGTGTTAGACCATCAATTATGTTGTCTATTAGGCTTTTTTCTCTGAAGTTACTGTGTTAATCTTCTTTATTTATTTATCTGGTTTAGTACAATGCTATATACTGTATACCCTGTCATTCTTTCTTATATTCTGTAAGTGCCTTGAGCATGGGAAAGGCGTTATATAAATAAAATGTATTATTATTATTATTATTATTATTATTATTATTATTATTATTATTATTATTATTATTAAGGCAGGGAACAAACTCACAACAGATAACCAGTCCCTCACAGGGCATGCACACACACACCCACACACCAATCACACACTAGGGCCCATTTAGGATTGCCAATTCACCTAACTTGCATATCTTTGGACTGTGGGAGGAAACTGGAGCACCCAGAGCAAACACACATTAGGAGAACATAAAAACTCCAAGCAGAGCTAAACTAAAGTACAGTATTGGTTATAGTAAGTATTGTTTGAATTTTTCTGGTTTATGGTCATTTTTGCTTTGATTTTGAATTGTTGCCTTTGGATTGTGGATTGGAATTGTTAGCTTTAGGGTGCATTGATCTTTCTTATTCTCCCATTTTGTTATTTAATAAATTATTGAATTTAAATAACATTCTTTTATTACTTGGCCTAAAAGCAAGATATTTATGGTCTCTTTTCTATTGAAGGACAGTCTGGTATATTTTTAAGTATAATTGACCTTTTAAAGCCTGAGCCACATATTGAGTCTGTGCATATCAGAAGGACTGCCTGTTAAGTTTTAGGCCAGGTTGCCTGGCATGAGGCCTGCACACCCTTTTTTTTTGTTATTTCTGTGCATTATCATAACAGGTCCCTATATAAGATGGCATCTCACGAAAAAAGATCAGTTTCTGAAAAACTCTCTGAAACTTGCTTTGTAGAGTCAAAGGTAGCTAAAATGCAATGCCTAGAAGCTTTTAGCATTTAGGACATTTTCTTTGCTCTCTATACTCTGTTTTTCATCTTGTGTTGTGAGTTAGTCACTAGAGGTAGCTGAAAGGCATGACCAAGGACACCATTGTGTTATTGCATTTGCTTTACTTTTTCGACTTTCGTTTTTGAATCACATTCTTGATTAATTGTTTCAGTTAATTTTTTGACTTCTCACTTTAATCTCTTTCTGTTTTCTGTCCAGTTTTGTTTCTAATTCCATTCCTTGTTCATATTTTCTTGCTGCTTCACAGTATCCTCCGCTCAGACTCAACATTTTGTTTAGCAAATGCAGCAAGAAACTCAGGAAAGAGGGACAGAAGTTAAAAAGAAAAAAAACAAACAAAAGTAACAGAGATGACACAAGACTACAAATTGAATTCAATTTTGCCTTATCTAGGTTGAAGATTACTAATACCAACACCCTACTATTCCCAGAATAAAAAATAGGGCTTGTCCTTAAATGGACAGTTTTGAGAGCTAAAGAGTAGAGAAAGAGGAGTAATCAATCATGAGGAGGATCAAAACAAAACAACTGAGCCAAAACATATACCAAAATCAAAGTCCAAAATGCAATCTTGAAAATACCAGAAACAAAAATTAACAACCAAAGTAAGTGTAAGAGCAATGCAAAGTCTGTATACATTATCCCAATTCCATGAAGCATGGCATACCGTGCCACCATCTTATATAGTAAAATTGCTGACACATTTTCAGGATAAAATCCCCACAGCTAAGCAACCTTTACTTAGATTGCAAATCTGAAGGGCAGCTGTGAAAACAAAAACTAGAAAGCTCTGCAAAGAAGTTAGAAATCAAGTAATACAAACACATACAGTAAATTATGAAAAGGATACAAAACAATATCCAAGTGTTTGGATGCCCCAGTGGGAACTGATGGTTCAGTTATCAAGAAGTGAAAGCTTTGAAGTTAAAATATCACAGAGAGGAAAATTTTAGTGCAGGATGTGTTATATAATACAATTACTGAACAGGTTACAGGTCTTAATACTTTCTCAAGTTTCAGAGTATAAAGATATATTTATAGCTGAAATTCAAAACTACAGTCAAAAGCAGACAAGCGATCAAAAGCATAGGCATGCAGGACAAACTCATGCTAAAACTGCCCAAACAAAAGATGGATGCACAATTCAGAAAACACTAAACAAGCATAATCAGAGACTTTGGCCAGCAGTATAAGCAGCTTTTAATGTGGCAGACGAGCAAGAGCACTTTCCTTTTTGTTTTTATTTTCTTTGTCCCTTCTATCATGTGACTGTCACATGATTAGTGTTGCTAGGGAGCACAGATGGGTGGGACTAAGGGCAGAGTCTTGGCCTGTATCACTAAAGACAGACACTTTATACCTGCTGTATTTACATCAACAGACATGGCTCAGTGCTGAGTATTTCTTCTTGCTACAAAATAATGTCCTCTGTGATGAGTGTCCTTCTTTTTGTAAACCAATTTGCTAATTGGCCTAACTAGTGATACTGATTTTTACTACTCACTGACTATAGGAGGGTCTCTAGGCACTTAGCTCATGTAAGCGTCATTGAATTCTCTTTAACAGACTCATCAGTTCAATTATCACCATGTATAATAGCTGTCACTTTACAGCCCTGTATTAGCTATAGTGTGAATATATTTTGTTTTAAGTCATAAGCATTTTAGACAAGTAAAACAATCTGTGATGTCGGTTGGAAAATGAACTGTACGCATACTGCAATGCACATAACTCATAACTTGGCTCCCATAAGACATGGAAAAGATGGAGTTTACGTCTAGAATTGTGTCCATATTGAAAATGTCTTACAAATTCTGATCATCAGGTCTGTAGTCTTTTCATCTACATGAGTTGTGGAGTGCAGTTGGCTGAACACTTGATACAGCATGTGTGGCATTCTTGCTGAGGCCAGGAGAAAGCCGTGCTGCCATAGTCCAAAAGCTTATATTATTACAGATCTGACGAGATGTTCTGCAGCTGTAGCTCTTGGCTTTAAATGCAAGAGGAGAAAAGAAATCAGGGCACAAGCAATCAGTGAGGGATTCACATTCACATGCTTGGCTAAATCATACCTAAGAGGGCTGCATTGCAAAAGTGAGTTTTAATCAACATTGCTCTTCCTGAGAGGTCAACCTCCACTGGATTGCACAAGGTATAAAGACGGTGAAAATACAGAAAAAAAAGTATGTCTTGTTTTTTGTTACTATTCGCAAAATAGGGACCCAAACTAGGGAGCTGCCACTACCTCTGAATGCTCTTTACTTACAGAAAAACTTCAGCCAAGACAAAAAGAGCAACTCAGCATTCAGCGTCTAAATGTGTCAGGTAATGTGCATTCATTTAATGTACAGACTCACATTTCATCTAAGGCACAAAGTACTGTCCAACAAAGATTCCAAATGTATTGCGTTTTAGTGGTTGTAACTGGAAAGAATGAGATTGGAAAAAATGGTTCTTATAATTTACTTTTTTTTTAATATGTCGGTCATGTGTGTTCTATTTACATTTTGGAATTAAACTCAAATCAAAATAAAAAAAGAACAGAGCCACAACAGAAAGTTCAGTAATGAAATACGGCTTTCTTTAAACATTGTTTTCATTATTGTGCTACAATAAAGTATAAAGTATTCTTGTTAAGTACAAGAACAACAAAAAAGAAAAAGATGAAGTACATTCTATCCTAGTCCACTGTGAAGATATATGCATGATTTGGCAAAACTCAAAACAAATATCAGAGAAGCAATAAAAGAGTGCAGGATCAGCCTTATGTCTATTAAAACTGCGACTTCTTTGCTTACATCCTGTAACTACTGTATGTTCTTTGTAATCAAGGAGTTAACATCTGCCTGCCATTCCATATGGTGAGTGGTTTGGCTGATCATTTATTTATGTTTATTGACAATCACAATAAAAACATTCAAAAACTGCATATCGAAGGCTTTCTTACTAGAGTCTCTAATTGCTTAATTAGCAGCATATCAGACTCCTCATTAGAATAAGGCATTTTCCAAATGCTTTATTTAAAATGCTGCCATTGTTAAAATTGTGCTTAAAAAACAACTTTGACTGCTCACTTTTATACAATTTTAGACTGATACCTTTTTCTGCAATTCTGCAAATGTGTTTTGTAAGCAGTTAAATGATTATCTGATTGAAAATTCTATTCTAGGAAAGAATAAGCCAGGTTTGAGAGTTAATCGTAATCGTAAATTCTTAATGCTGATACAAATAACATGTTGGGACTTATTCTTCTAGGTTCGAGTGCTGCTTTTCACACCATTGATCCCAGTATCCTTACTCAGCACCTAAAAACAGTGTGACACTGCATAAAGCTAAAGGAGAAAAAACTCTGTAAGTTTTGAGGACTGTCAAACAGAAATATATGATACAGATTATGGTGTGCCACAAGGGTCAAGCCTTCTGTTACTATTTTCCTTATACATTCTAAGGATCATCAAAAAAATAGGGACAATTTCCATAGCTTTGCAGGTGAAACACAGCTATACACATCAGTCCCTCCAGATAATCAAGATGCACTTAACCCCAAAGACCAAAAGCATGTCTGCATCACAAAGTGGACAAGTAATAATTTACTAAAGCTAATTAATGAAAAAAAAACAAAAATGACTTATTGAAAAAAGAGAATCTGATGGATTCAGCCATATAGATAAAGCAAATGGTAAAGAGGATATCATAATTGATCCCAAACTAAACTTCAAATCTCATATTCCCAGATTACAAAGATAATGTTTTTCAGTTAAGACACATAGCATGAGGTCAACCTTTTTTGTTACTGCAAGATTCTAAGAAGCTACTTTTGTTTTCAACCAACTGCAGTACATTTTTAACAGTATTGCAAAGAAAAGACATAAATAGGCTACAACTTGTTAAAATTAAAAAACAGCATCAAGAATTCTAACGAAAAGTGAGTATCTGAGCAGATAACACCAGATTTATCTGCACTTCATTAGTTTCCAGTATCTTTTATATTTATTTTATGATACTCTTAATTGTATGTAATGCTCTCCAGAATCTTTCGTTCTCTTGTATTTCAGAAAACCTAACCCCATATGTCCCAAAAAACTCTTACTGAGCTATTGTAAGAAATAAACTAGTGACTAAAGTATATCATTACTTGTAGGATAAATATAGATGATAAAAGTCATCTACAGTGTTGTCATTTACAGTATAGTCTTAAACGGTCATTAAAAGAATGGATTGAAGAAACCTTCTGCTCAACAGTGCCACGATAATGAGGGAAATGTAAATTCCACACAATGACAGATCAGGCAGATGATCAGACTGAAAATCAAACTTTGGACCTATGAGGCTGCAGTGCCAAAAACTGTACAAGCTATTAAACAAAGCAAAACAACACATTCATACATTACCTTTTATTACTTGTATTTTTTACTTTTATTCATAGTATTTTTGTTTAAGCCAAACATTTTTCTGACATTTTCACATGTGAAGAAGTGAATAATCTCCCAGCAGTAACAGGGACTACTAAGGAGGTACTGAGTGATTTGGAAATTGTAGAGGGAGAAGTCTGCTCAGATTAAATACACTAAAATCAAACAAATAACCAGGGCCCTCATGTATAAACGGTGCATACGCCCATTTCCACGCTCACATCGTGATGTATAAAAACTAAACTTGCCATAAAGCCACGCATATTTTCATGCTAGGTCAATCACTTGCATACACAAGTTCTCTGCTTGGTTTTGTAAACTGGCGGCACCGTGCTACTGTTCCTGTGAGGTTTCTCTTTATTTTTAAATTCACATCCCTGTCGCGGCTTTATCAACTACACTGAAATTAACCGCATATCGTTTATTAGTTTAAGGCATCTGATTATAATCAACCCGTAACCATATAATGGTGCACAGAACTGTTCCAGAACTGTCTATAGCTGCTTTAGTGTTGTCACTGTCATTGCACCACCCAGAGTATTTAACCCACTGTATCTGAGCGTGGAATCACAGCTCTAAAGCAGCTGATCAGAAAGCTCTACTGCAGATTGTGTCAAGAGCAGGGAGAAATATCTGACTACAGCTTCTAGTACACGCTGTCTCAGCCATTTGCACAGTCTATTTGAACTACACCCATTCGGCAAACGCTTGGGCGCCTTTCCTGTATGGACCTCGTGGTTCAGAAACAGTTTCATCCCAAGAACTATACATGCACTCAATCAGTCCATCAAGTGCTCCCAGTAGAACTGTTTGTAGTTATAAGCACAATCACCTCACTATAAACTTGCACTACAGTTATAATATTGTACTACCTGAGCCACTTTATAAAGCACGTATTTACTTATGATGACAACTGGCTTCTAAGTCGATTTAGATTTCCAGGCGCTATCTTCTTGGAGCTCTTGATATCATTTTTAAGATGAAATGCAGTAAAGCATGTTTATAACAATTATGCAGATACGTTTTAAACTTCATTAAAAAAATGTATATTGTTAATAATTAAACATGTGAGGACACGGTGGATAGCGGTAGTGATGAGCTGGCGCCCCGTTCAGAGATTGTTCCTACATCACGCTGTATGCTTGCTGGGATTGGCGCGACCCTAGATGGATAGATGGATGGAATAATTAAACAGGTATTACAAAGATATTTCAATGTTCCATAAAAGTTTTGAAGAATCGACATTCTAAGCTTACAGATGGCTTGGCATCTATTACAGAGCAGATTGTGTGGCGATTGGTTTCTTTCTTGGAGAAGGAAAAGGAATGGCAGGAATTGGGGGTTAGTATGTTTGAGGGAGACAGTACCACTGCAATAAATTATTTCATCAAAGGTCGTGCATGGCGCAGCAGGCATCTTGCAGGAGGCAGGAACAATCTCTGGACAGGGCGCCAGCTCAATGCTAATACTGTGCCACCGTGTCCCCATGTTTATTAAATGCTTTAATTCCTATCATCATGAAAATGATATCAAGTATACATCTTCCATCCATCCATTATCCAACCCGCTATATCCTAACTACAGGGTCATGGGGGTCTGCTGGAGACAATCCCAGCCAACACAGGGCGCAAGGCAGGAAACAAACCCCGGGCAGGGCGCCAGCCCACCACAGGGCGTGCACACGCACACAGATACACACACCAAGCACGCACTAGGGTTAGAATCATATTTAAATCGTTCAGAGAGCTGTAATATCATAAATGTAATGTATTCTGTGTCCTGTCAGTGGAAGAGAAAGCCCATTTAAGAAGCACACAGTGATTCACACACATAGAGCACATAGAAGAACATATACAATACAAGCATTTAATGTGCTCCTTTAGTTACGATGGGATTTGAGAAACTATTAAATTAAGTAAATTTTTAGATGAAGTCTATGATGTTCTACTTTAATGACAAAATAAACTACATGATTAAAGTGGAAACTTTGAGATTAAAGTTGACATTTGAACTTTTTTTTCAACTGTGTCCCTATTTTGTTTTTCTTTTCTCTGTATGCTAATAAGCTTCCATATGACACACAGACGGTGAGCTACGACTCACCTTTTCATGGCACGTTTGATATCTGACCACTTCTGATTTATTTTGGGCACTTTGTGACTTTCTGAACTTGAACTTTCAAGTTTCTCTGCCACTCAGTCAGTTGAACAACTTCCTTTTGTTGTTTATGCCACTGTTTAAACCAACAAATAGTATGTTTTTCCTTGCCTCTACTTGGTATTCGCTGAAATTCTTCTTTTTCCCCTGTGCTTTTGCCATTGTCTTTTCACAGAACGCAAAATATACAGGGCTATTTATATTGATTTGCATATTCAAAGATGCGTAATTCTGGGAGGAGTCTGGGAGGGGCAGCAGGTGCGTACACGAGCGTTGCATTTCATGCACCGCCAGACAGTTTTCAGAAGACATTAAGAAGGCTAACAGAGTGATAGATTACTGTATAAAGCTCAATGTGTAGAGTACAAATCCAAGGAGGTTATGAGTCACAGTTGGGAACTTGTTAAAGGCAAATTTCACACAAATGTTTTTCTTCAAACAGAGATCCACCGACACATGGAATAAAATATTGCAGATGTGGTAGAGAGTAACATTTTAGAGACCTTCAAAACTGGACTTGATGTTATTTTGCAGAATCTAGCTGAGTAGGAGTGGTTAGCTTTGTTGGGCTGGCTGGCCTTTACTTGTAAAAGTTTTTCTAATGCTTTAATGTTCTAAAAGACAGTTGACAAACAACCAATTCTAGTGCAATTAAACAGCTGAAAAAAAACAGAATTTCATGCTGTGACAAAAGAGGTAGGTTTATTTAAGCTTCTTTACACTGTTACTGTGTCAGCTGTCTAAGAATGTGATTGTGAAGCACTGGTTTAGATAGGGAATGCCTATTCAATGCATACAATGGAGAGTGAAATCTCTGCTTTTGAAAATTATACAAACCCATTCATGACCAGTGGTCTTCACTACAAATACATGACTCCGTCTATTCCTTCAGAGTCTCGTCTGGAAGCACCTAGGAATCTCAGAAGAAGAAGGAATAGAAAGGCCATTATATAAATAAAATGAATTATTATAATTAATATCATTATAACAAAGTGAAGCTTTTTAATGGAAATTTTTAAAAAATGAAAATGCATTGTGGGTTAAATGACTTTTTCAGGGTTAGAAAATGTATAGTGTATTAAACTGAGTATAATTAGCTTAGGATAGAAAAGAAATTCAGAAGAAAGAATTATATTTTAATATTGTTTTCCTTTACATATCACAGGAGATTAAATATTGATCATTTCCAAAGCATATATATATTGAGTACATATTTGTCCTAATTAGTATGAGGTATGTTAAGGAATTAAATATGTCATTTGTTGTGCTGTTGAGCCTGCATTTGAACTGGAATGAAAAACAGATGAATTACATTACAGGCTGTACTTTTGGTTATGTGCTATATTATGTGTTTCGTAAGGAGTATAAATTTCATGAATTTTGAATATAGCCATGTGTTCCAATATGTACCGTGTGCAGTGATTTCATTTTAATTATGAAAAAATAGTGCTTCATTTTTGTTGAATGTCACTGAAATGACCATTTTCAACCCAGTTCATGAAAACTGGAGCATAATCCTCATCACATGGACTTCTCAAATCAATAATGAGCTCCTTGATCTTCCCTGTGTTGAGAGACAGGCGGTTCAATGAGCACCATCTCACCAGATTTTGTCATTATTGGAAATTAGCCCAACCATTGTATAATACCACTGTTTTGGTGGTATTATAGGCAGGTACTAAGTTGTGAGTTAAGAGGGAGTAGAGGATGGGGCTCAGTACACAGCCTTGCGGTGTGCCTGTGTTCAGGGATATGGTGGTGAAGAGATGAGGGTCCAGCCGTACCACCTGATTGCACTCTGACAGGAAGCTGAGAATTAAATTACTATATATATATATATATATATATGTATACTGTATACTATATACATATTTGATTATTTTTGCTGTTTTTGAGTTATTATGTGTCTTATTTTATGTATTTTCTATTATGTCTATTATTATTATTCTTTTAAATGCATCTCCATTCCTTGTGTTTTCCAGGTGGAGCTCAACGAGGCAGGGCCAAGCTGACATCACTTCTGAGTCCTCTCTATAGCTATCTAAAGCCAGAACAGAATAAGCTCAGATCAGGAAATTATTATGTTAATAGGACTTCTCTGAGTATTGCTGTTTTTCTTTGTTTGCTTGTTTTGTTTTATAATTTTGGTAGCTTTCTTGCTCCGCATTTAAGGATTATGATAATGGATTTTGCATTGGGACTTGTTTACTGTAGAATTGCCTTTTAGAAAACTTTCTCTGAGCACAAGCTGGGGGTTTATGATATTCCTCCCACTTGTGGGGCATATATATGTTTTGGAAAATTTCTAGCTATTTTGCCAGCTTCCTTTGGGTGGGGCCTGCTGGGCCAGAAGCCTGTAGCTAGCATTTGTAACATTTGTTGGATTTGGGGTGAGCCTCCTTGGTCAGGCTGGTTAGACTGTTGCCAGGCCTTTATTGTTCTTTTAGGAGGCCTCACACCTATTTTGTTATATTTGAGACTCGGCATCACAGCAACTGAGTAATGGCTGATGAAAAGAGCAGAGGAGCTAGTATAAAATTGGTGGGTCATTCTAGAATAAACAAATATGTAATTTTTCTTACCTATACAGTAGACAACTTTATAATCCATCCATCCACTTACTTAGCACATCCATCCATCCATCCATGAACTTGGTAAATGAACTTTATCAAATTCAAGCTGTCCCAGCAGAGGCAGATGCCAAGTTAAGGTTCCACCAGGACACCCACACTCACTCATACAGATAATTTAGGGTTTCAACTGAGCCCAACCGGCAAATCTTTTGGTTGTAAGAGGAAAGCTAATAGTGCCAGGAAAAATAAAAATAAAAACCTTACAAAATTCACACAAGTCAGGCTGGGAATTAACCTGAACTCTGTGCAAATCAATACCCCATCATGCCACCTTCAAATTTAGAACAGTACTAGAAATGCTAGAAATTAACCAAAAAATTTAGTTAATGCTTATGGTGCATTTATATGATGTATAATGTAACTTTAGTATGAGATTCCTTAATAAATACAGGCAGTGACCTTTCTATCTCCTTTTGAATGTTCACAAACTATAACAGAATAATATTAAATGCAGTTAAAATATGCTCCTCATTTATAATATTTGTAATAAACTAGTTTGTATAAATTACCTTATTTTAGAAATAAATAATATGGAAGACATCACATTGGCCAATCCTGGGTTGGATACCACTAAAACACCTACTGCGTGTAGACATGTGGAAGAACGTGTAAATGAATTAAGACAGTGGCCTATCCAGGATTTGAACCCAAGATCCTGAGGGACACTGAGACAGCAGCAGTACGTATTGCTCAACTCTAACTTCAGAAAGAAAAACTATTTATTATTACAGTCTGAAGCTGGTTCTTTTTAGAAGCATCGCTTGATTAAAACAATCAATGAGTGAGTCAGTCAAGTATGTTAATCTTTGTAAACACTGTATGCCTTGTATGTAAAAATAAAGAATCAGTCATTATGATGAAGAAATCCTGTCAAACATGGTTAATTAATTGACTTCAAATGCTTGAATTGTGTTTTTTCTGGGCTAGCTATTATTAGATTTTTCCAAATAATAAACTCAATTAGCAAACCTCACAAAAAAAGACAGTTGGAGGAGGAAACTACAGTATCAATTGCATCAAATGAATGCAGCACTTTGATACAGAAAATGGCACCACAACATTGTTTCAGGTTACACATAAGCCTCTTGCTAGCTTCTGGAGATGTGGTAAGTTTTATTTTGTTTTTTTTTATTTGTATAAACCAGATGAGAGATGGAACATTTGAACTAAGCTAGCGTTACAGAACCCTCTAACAGAAAATACAAGCCAGTAAAAATTATTCACTAAAGCATACATGAGATAGAATTACTGAGTAAGTGTTTTGTTTCAAAACATGGATCAACGAGTTTTTGATTTACTGCTGTAAATGCTGTACAAATCAATTCACACTTTTACATTCCCAACTAATCATAATCCCCCCTACACAATATCCATCCATCCATTTTCCAACACGCTGAATCCGAACACAGGGTCATGGGGGTCTGCTGGAGCCAATCCCAGCCAACACAGGGCACAAGGCAGGGAACCAATCCCAGGCAGGGTGCCAACCCACCGCAGGACACACACAAACACACCCACACACCAAGCACACACTAGGGCCAATTTAGAATCGCCAATCCACCTAACCTGCATGTCTTTGGACTGTGGGAGGAAACCGGAGCGCCCGGAGGAAACCCACGCAGACACGGGGAGAACATGCAAACTCCACGCAGGGAGGACCCGGGAAGTGAACCCGGGTCCCCAGATCTCCCAACTGCGAGGCAGCAGCGCTACCCACTGCGCCACTGTGCCACCCCCTACACAATATGCACACAGAAAATTAAATCCAGAAAATATACTGATGGAAATAGGAAATGGAGCAGTCATCGTTGCCCTTTAATTTCAACCGTCATCATTGGAAAAATGGGAATAATAGGAAAACAAAACAATACAAAAAGAAAAACATGAAATAATAACACCAGTCATCATAATGGCAATCACTTTTGTATGACCGCCATTTACAGCCATCACTGCTTAACACCTAAAACACAATGAGTTAGCTTGTAAACCCGAAGTTATGGGGTGTTAACTTATTTTTGCCTGATGACGTTGGTGGTCATAGGCAGGATGAGAGTCATGTCTTCGGATTTTGTGATCCATGACTACCGAAAGCACTCTGTGAGCTTAGGGTCAGGAAAGAAGGCAGGTCAAGGTAGCACACCTTGCACACCAGCATTCATTCTTCAAGACAGTTGTGACCACCGCTGCATGTGCTCTAACATTGTCCAGACATCTAGGAGGAGTGAGGACATCTGACAGGTTGTTATGCTCTAAGGCTAGCAACATGAAGCCTGTCCCTCAATGTCCTGCTACTGATGCCAGCAGCATGTCATTGGCTCTCTCCTTTACTTCTGATAACTTCCTTGAGGCATTATGGAATACCCATAAAACTGAAGCCCTATTCGGACATATTAGCTTTACTCCAGGTGATGTGGTAAAGTAATAATTACCGGAGGAACTCTGAAGTTTTAGTTCCATCCAAATTGCTCATGTCAACTTTTTGTGCCTTCACATCTTAGTAGAGTTTATGGAGCCTTTATCTTGTATAAAAATTATGTAAAAAAATGGCCCAAGGTTAAACTAGTCCTATGCAAACTGAAACAGTAAAACTGTCACTTTAGCAATTTGAATGGGACTTAAATTCCTAAAGCTTGCATATTGTAATCTTTCTAGTTAGCCAATAAAAGGAGTCATTTTGCTTAAGTGCTCACTACATCCATAATGGCTAACACAGTACAACACCCTAGTATAATAGTTATTTTAACCAGTGCATGAAGCGGAAAAAAAAGAACTGCTGGAACTCTTTATTATACATGCTGAATAATGAGGGGGATGTAGTATCTCCTTGGAGGTCTGAAGGCACGCTGAAAAGGACATTTTATATCGAAATACAGGGTTGGGGAAATAGGGAGGCAGGGGTCCCCCTTGGAAGTGGGAATACATTAACTACTGGTACTCATAAGACAAGAACAGGGAAATGCCTCACTGCACAAAGCTTTTTTTCTGAACGTGCACAAGCTATAGCTAGAGTTTCCTAAGTTGAGAAAATGTGTTTCTTGTTCCTACCAGCACATATAATTTTAATCAGGAAAAGACAGATACCTTAGGAGAATATAAACAGGAGAGAAAATGATTTGATGTGATGTGACGAGGTGGAGCGGCTGTCAGAGTGGTGCACAGTCAATAACCTGCTCCTCAACACCAAAAAACGAAGGAGCTTGTTATTGACTTTAGAAAAAACAAAACTGACATCCAGCCAGTCATCACTGGAGGGCCCTGTGTGGAGAGGGTCCGGGTGTTCAGGTTTCTGGGTATTGAGCTGGAGGATGACCTGACCTGGAGCGCCAACACCAAGGAGCTGCTGAAGAAGGCACAGCAGAGACTGTATTTTCTGAGAATTCTCAGAAAGAACCATCTCCCCAAAAATCTGCTCCTTGCTTTTTATCACTGTTCCATCGAGAGTGTGCTCACATACGGACTGTGTGTGTGGTACGGCAGCTGCACTTCCTCAGAAAAGAAAGCACTCCACAGGGTCTTCAGGACAGCGGAAAGAACAATTGGTTGTACCCTCCCGACTCTGGAACAAATCTACACCTCCCGATGCCGCAAAAAAGCAATAGACATTTCACAGGATTCATCACATCCCGGTCATTGCCTCTTCCAGCTTTTGCCATTGGGCAAGAGATACAGAGCTATGAAAATCAGGACAAACCGCCTTAAAAACAGCTTTTATCCAAAAGTAATCATGGCCCTGAACTCAGAATAAAACTGCTCCATATCATTGTACCAATGTGCAATATAGACCTTAAGTCAACAAGTGCAATTTGTATATTTTGTAAAGTACTTTTATTACTATTCGGTTTGTTATTATTTTCTCTCTTCTTGTATTTTTAACTCTTATTCCTCACACTGAGTCGACTGCACCTTCAACTTCGTTGTTCCTTTGTAAAAGTGACAATGATAATAAAGATCTATCTATCTATCTATCTATCTATCTATCTATCTATCTATCTATCTATCTATCTATCTATCTATCTATCTATCTATCTATCTATCTATCTATCTATCTATCTATCTAAACTTTATCTACTTCAAGTGTTTGACATTTTCCATTTTTGTTTGGTATACTACCAAAAGACAAGAAGCAGCTAGTCAGCATAGTGAGCATTTCTGTTAAAATCACTGGATGCCATCTCCCCTCTGTGGATTCAATCGATGTACCCTTCCAAACTCAATTTTAAAACTTGAACGATCTTATCTGACCCAACATATGCTGCCTGCTCTCTGCTCACACCTCCTAACACCAGGACTACCAGATTTCATTAACTTACTTACCCCACATGCTGTGAGGTGCATGAACCTAGCATCTTGACCTTATAGGCTTCTGATCTAATTTAGAGAATATGTCAAAGTTTCTTTGTTAAAGTAGCTGTTTTGTTTTGTTAAAGTTTTGTTAAAGTATGGTCTGTTGGAGAATGATAATTAGTGTTGTCCCTATGGTGTGTGTTTGTTGTGATGTTTTATTGTATGACCTTCACCAAAGCCAGTGGTATTGTTACGGTGATAAGGTGAACTAACAAACTGATGGTTAAGGAATAAGTTTGGATTTGTAAACTGGAAGCAAAGTCACCTCAACACAAGAGAGTTCTGGTAAGTTCCAAGGGCTTTGAGTCTGCGATGTAGAAACAAATTAGGAGTGCTGGGTATACAGCAAACCTCCTAGACTCATCATTTATGTATTACGATTGCTAGATTTGCCTAAACCTTTAAAGACTACTGGCATATGCGTTCTACTCTTTTATTGGCAGAACACAGTTGACATAAATATATTGTTTGATACCTCTGGTTCAAGAAATAATTCAATCTAATTTTTTCAGTGTATAAGAAACATTTCTGTCTCTTCTGCAGCTTGAATAATGAACATATCATCGCACGACCATGCCAAAGCTACAAGAGCTGCCTTTCAAAAGAACCAAATTGCAATTGGAATTATTGTCATTATACCTCAATTTCAAAGAAAAGTTTATGTTTCTAGTGACATGGTTGCAGAGATAAAGCAAAATACAGCAGCAATTAACTACTAGGTAAGGTACAATGACATTGAAAAATTGTGGAACAAAGCAGAGAAATAAACAATAGGAATAAATATAAATAAATATGCAACAGTGTAAAATAGACCAATGTACTTTGAGATAATAGCATAATTGCACCAAAAAGAATGAGTAACAACCAGAAAAACAATAAATCTAAAGTATACTCTGAATAATAGCATAAAATCTTACATAATGGAGTCTTAGTCACAGGTTGGCAGATTACTATGTGGGAATTAATGGTTTAATGACCCTGAGGTTAAACCTATTTGAAAGTCTGCTGGCACCACATTGAATGCTACGATAGTGTGATCCATCCATTGACATCTCATTTCTAAGTTCCATTCATTTCTGAAATTATTAGATTTTTTTGTACAGCTTATATTATGTTTATTCTGGTGATACCACTGTGTATCAATCCTTGATTAGCTGTGGCCATATATTTACTGTTGCTAAGTCTTCCTGTTACCAGTCATGTGGCATAGAAGTCACATGATATGTTATGCTACCACACTGTGCCTATTTAAGATGGCATCAGTTAAGTTAAATAGATCCTGCCTTACATTGATGCTTTGAAACGGTTTATGGTTTACATAGACAGTCTGTTGAAAGTTTGTGACATTTGGGAAGCCTGCACAACATTATAACTATCACTGATAAATGTATCCGTTGGTCAAGGATAAATGCTTTTTATAAGTTTAATTTTTCAGTCATGTAAAAAAAAGCCTTCTTGATTGCATAAACATCATGATGGGCAGAAGGCACCACAAAGATGTTAAGGAGCAGCTTTAGCACATGGTACACTCTGCAAACCTTCTACCATAAAGATGCCTTTCTAAGATTCTCTGCATTGCTAACACTGAACAGAAGCTTGCCAGATGTAAAGAAGTGTAAACTGATGCAAGTGGTAAATCATTTGCTGTGGCTTCAACTAATTACACATAATGTGGTTTTGCATACCCGCATCTCTCATCAGGGAATGCTAAGGGGTCTGTCCTGTCCGTTTATAGTTTTTGGTAGTGGTGAAGTACAAGCTGTGCTCCCTCATCTACAAGATGGGCATGCCATTGCTGATCCTAAAGGGTCACTGAGAGCCAACTGACATTTAATGAGTTGAATCTAACCACAGACATTCATCAGGACAAACACTAGACCGTAACTGCCAGTTTTATAATTAGTATTTCAATTCTACCATCATATACTCAATTACAAAACATTTCATTTCTGCACTGTCTAAATAGTGAAAAAGAAAGCAATATGGATAATTAAAAATACAATTAAAGAGGTTGGTTTATTGAATTGTGCAATGTAAACTATTCAATACAACCATGAACACATTCTAGAAATACCTATTACTAGCAGTCTCCCGCGGCTCCATCCAGGTATCGCTAGCTAAGCGGAGGCAAGTTATGCTCCAAAATATGGCAACAGGTAGACTGACTCGAACGGAGGCTGGTGCATGAGTGAGGAAGGCCCAGCCCGGCTCCCTACTCCTGATGTCACACTTTCCCCACCCATCAGCCCGCAGCCTCTGTTTTGGATTAGCGCGAATAAAATTAGCAAATAAACTATGACACTAAGCGCAATTAGAGAAGTTGCAAAATGTTCAAGTAAATTATAGAAAAAAAACCCAATCTAAATCCGTTAAGTAGTTCTCTTGTGAAAAGCACACAGACAGACAGACATTGGATTTTATATATACAGTATAGAGATTAGACAATATACCTACATCTATTGCTGGAATATATATGGAAAATGACAAATGAAAATTACCATTATTGGTGCTAGTGGTCTAAAAACTACAGTGCATTTTTAATGTAAAGAAGCAAGTCATAGTTCATCCTAAAGGGTCATGAATTATGGCATTCTCCTTCTTTCTATTGATTTCTATTAACATCTAGGTGCTGCTTGTAGTTAGATTTTTACTGACTTTTAATTATCTTAATGAAATACACTTTTATAACCCTTTTTTCTGTTTTATATATTTTTTTCTCTTGCTTCACATTGATAAAAAGAGATTTAAGGATGTATGAGATAATTTAAATGTGACATATTATTAGTTTTTGGTGTTGTCAATGGGCAGTATAACTTATAATATTTTATCATTTTGAAATTACCATATTGGATACATTTAAATAATAGAGTTACTAAGAATACAGCACCATGCTAGAAGCAGCTGGAACCATTCTTCACAGTTTTCTTTCTCATCAAATGGGAATGTCATGAACTCTCAAGCCAATACACTACACTAAGCTTCATTTTTAGCCTGGTATGGAGCAGGTTAAGAGAGGGTGCTTAGTTGCCTCAGTTAATAAGTGAGACTCATCCTCATCCTCTTTGATGTTGGAATAATGCTGTCTTGTCAATTAAGCGAAGGTTGCATACTTAGCTTTGTTGCTGTTATGGTGGGTTATCTTGCAGCCTCAACCCCATGATATAACTACACAAAGACAATTCAGAAGTAAAAATAACTTTCTTATGTTGAAAGCAACACTCGCTGTCCATCACTGGTACTCGCCACAGGGTCACTCTGCCTTCCTGGGTGATCCCGTCAGTAACATATGCTTGTCTCAAAAATTAAGCCACAATGCACAGGAGAACACACATACACACATAATCACATGCACACACACACAACTCAGCATTTTTTTCCTTTCTTCCTTCAAACCTCCCAAGCTGAGCTGTCCCAACTCTTGACTCCATGAGTGTGGTCAGGTGGCTCCTGTCATGCTGGATTTCCTGTGTCATGATATTACACCAATATGACAAAGTTGAAATTGAAGTTGAAGATGAAGGTCAGGCAGCACCTCCTCAGAATAGAGAAACACATTCTCAGCAGCTCACCCATGAGACCTGTGAAGTTTGCCCAACGGGACTACAGTTCGCAGGTTGCCCTGCAGGTGTGCACATTGGTGATCCAGCCAAGGAAAGAGAGGAGTGTACAGCCCTGTAGGTTACCCCCCCAACCTTCATATTCATAGTCCCACTTGGGAGAGGGAACACCATCCATCCAAGTAGGGACATCCATCCATCAGAGCCCTCTGTCTATTGATTGTACATTGGTCCTTCAGCAGAACAAGGTCCATCTCTTCCTTCATTTATAGCTTGCTTCATGGAATACCCTGGACTGTTTTTTGTTTGACATCCAGTACTACTAGGATCATCTCTGAGGACTAAATGGTCATGAGGATGTTATGTTAATTTTATATGCATGATGCATTTCTCAAGGTCAATATTTATTACAATAAAGATATCATGAAATTCACTATGTTTAAGCCTACAATAAAATTAGGTACATAATCCAAAATGGTGAATAAAATAATTTACACCTTACAGTCATGTTTATAATTATTGCATATCTGGCAGATATTTTTACTTAAGGAGACTCACGAGAGCAGGACACCCTACAATCGTTTCTGTTTTTTTACAATTGAAGCTCTGGCAGGATGACTTGTTTAAAGTTACACAGCCAGTAGGAGGAAATCCTGTACCTTAAAGGCCAACACTATAGTCTTTGCGCCACACTGTCATTCATGGATGGATGGTCAGTCAGTTGGTCAGTATTTACAAAGATCTATCAGACTATTAATAATGCAAGGATAAGAGTTAACATTTTAAAATGTAAACTTCATCCATCCATACACAAAATTCACTTTCTTCAGTAAACAGTAGTAAAGAACCATGTTCATTGTCTGATGCATCAAATTAAAAAGAAGTAGAAGAAAAGCAAATAAACTTGGAATAAAAATACATATTTTAATATCGGAAAAGCCACCTTTCTCATTTCAACAATTTCAATCAAGCCTCTCTGAGGTAAAAATAAAACCTTACTGATTCTACTATGAAGTTACAAAGAGCCTTCATTAAAAATTCTCTTTTAACTCTCTAGCTTTTTAGTCAAAGCCACAGCGGCACAGGTGCTCTAGAAGGCAAGCAATTAATTCAAATATCGAATGATTACAATTTGTATTACAATTTGTATACAAAAGTGCACGCAGCTTCAAGAAATCTGGGGCTTTGCTGCTGTGTTTTATTTTATTTCCAATTGAGAGGATTTTAAAATTTGATTCTTGTCCAGATCATTTGACACTCAAATATTTATATAACTATACAACATGGCCATAACAATTTAACATTAGTAAATTTAATACTTTCAATGTGACATTTAAATTGATCTTGAAAATTAAAAACATTTCTTGTTAGAACGTTTATTGTGGTTTCTTTGTACCTTTACTGAAGATTTAATAATATGAAGTCTGCCATTTATTTTTAAATTAAACCCTTAATTCTCCTACAATTGCTCCGTATGATTTAAACTATAGGCAAACCACAGTAAATTCTTTGGGCATCAGAATACAGTATACATGTGTAAGAACATGGCGACTTATGTTCATCTGTTTTTAGAAAGTACTAGGACCCCGTTACTTGTTTTGCTGCAGGCTTGTGCTAAACTCATTTAAATTTATTTTTCCACATAAAGCAACACTTAATACACCAGAATGACAAAGAAAATACAAGACTTAAAAATAAAAAGCAGAAATATCACATTGACACAAGTATTTAGATCCTTTGCTAGAACACTAAGGTGCATCCCATTCAACTGATCATCATTGAGCTATTTGTACACTTTTTTGGAGTCCACCTTTGGTAAATTAAATTGATTGTATATGATTAGGAAAGGCACCCACCTATCTGTATAAGGTCCCACAGTCGGCAAAATCTATCAGAGCAAAACTAAAGCCATGAGGTTGAAGAAATTGCCTGCAGAGCTTTGAGACAGGATTGTGTCTGCAACATTGGAGGCTCCTAAGAGAACAATGGTATCCATAATTCTTAAAAGGAAGAATTCTGGAACACCCATGAGTGTTCTTAGTGTTGACTTCCTGGCCAAAGAGCAATTGTGAGAGAAAGGCCTTGGCAAAAGAGCTTTCCAAGAACCCAATAAATGCTTTAGCTAAACTCCAGATAACCTGAATATGGAGATGGGAGAAACTTCCAGAAAGACAACGGTCACTGCAACACTCTACCAATCTGGGCTTACTTACAAGATTGGCCAGACAGAGCCCTCTCCTCAGTAAAGACACATGGAAGCCTGCTTGAAGTTTATATACAGTATAGGCACCGAAAAGACTCCCTGACTGTGAGAAGAAATTCTCTTCTCTGATGTAACCAAGGTTTGCATCATGTCTGCAGGAAACTAGGCAACAGTCATCACCTGTGTATTTTTCTTAAACGTTAAAGCATGGTGGTGGAAGCATCATGCTATAGGGGGGTTTCCAACAGCAAGGACTGGGAGACTAGTCAGAGTTGAGGGAAAGCTGAATGGAGCAAAGTACAGATATATCCTTACTAAAAACCTACTCCAGAGCGCTTTGGTCCTAAGACTGGGCTGAAGGTTCTCCTTCCAACAGGACAATTACCCCAAGCACAAAGCAAAGATGTGACTTAAGAACAACTATGTGAATGTTCTTGAGTTTCCCTGTCAAACCCAGACTTGAACACAATGAAACATCTCTGGAGAGACCTGAAAATAGCTGTCCACTGACGGTCACTATCCAACCTTACACAGCATAAGAGAATCTGCAGAAAAGAATAGTAGAATATCCCCAAATCCAGGTGCGAAGCTTATCGCGTCAAACCAAAGAAGGCTCCAGACCATAATCACTGCCAAAGGTGCTTTGACTAAGCAGTCAGTAAAATGTCTAAAAACTTGTGTCAGTATGACATTCTAGTTTTTTATATTCTTCATAAATTTGCAAATATTTCTAAAATCTTGTTTTCACTTTGACATTCTTGGGTATTGAGTATTACTCCATGAGGGAAGAAATGAATTAATATAATTTTAGCACAAGGCTGCAACATAACAAAATATAAACGTGAAGGGGTCTGAATACTTTCTGAACCCTCTGTATAATCACCCTCAGTTTGATCTGTTGCATTTTTGGATACAATAATCACCCAGTTGTTTAAATATATGCACATGTATACTAGAAAGAATTATCTTATCGGCTGAGCAAAGGCTACCTTACCACAGGCAGTACTACAGATAATAATAGACAGGATATATTTTACTGTGAACCAAATATTTAATGGCAGAAAAAATATAAAATAACAAAGAGTGAGGAAAAGTGTAACTTTGTGAATAAGAAAATCAATAAAGAATATTAGTAATAGAAAAAAGCATTAATAAATAATAGTATTATGCAGACAATGTGGGTTTAGGTGATGGAACAATGCAGCGCTATATTTGTTGTATATGTATAGGATAAACAGGCAAAAATGTATAGAATTTTCAATGCTTATTATTTATTAACTTACTAGCCAGGAGACCTGTCAAAGACAGGTAATTGAATAATTAAAAAAATATTTGCTATCTCCGGCCCTATGTTACCTTCAGCACCTTTCCTCTGTATTTTGTGTGTGAATGTCTCTTCACAGGTACTACCATTCTCAAGAGCATTCCCGTAAAGCATGCTTATCATTATTTTCAAGGCACCATTCTAATCTCCTGTCCAGTTTTCTATTAGCCATTTTTGAAGGTGACTCTCTCTGTGTGGCTCATCTTTACTCCTCCTTGTGCGTCTCACACTCGCACTTCCTCTTTCGTCACATCACCAAAGCCAAACTGACCAATTACACCGCAGCCAATCTGACCAATCAGATTGCTCAGAGGGACTGGATACACAAACCTTAATGTTTTATTATGTAGTAGATGGATAGATAATGTCACACATGTGCGCATAGGGAACAGCTTAAGAGCTCTAGTAATAGTAATACCCTGGCACTGTTGGTGCTGTGTAATAATGCACCTTTTCTTCCTCTCTCTGCAGTGCAGAAGATGGACAGCTTAACTTTAACAGATATTACTTTCAGTATCTTTCCACCTGGACCAGCCTTTTCTTGTTAGAAGTCCCCAAAGCCAGAAGATCTGCCATCTTAGTTCAGTTTACTTTGAGAACTCCCATCTGAAAAGACGTCTGCACATTTATTGTGCATTTTCTTGCATTTTTTCCTTTCAGTTGTACAGGGTCACCATGGTGGTGCCCCAAATCTCTATCATTGTTCATCTGGCCTCTTTAGATAGATAGATAGATAGATAGATAGATAGATAGATAGATAGATAGATAGATAGATAGATAGATAGATAGATAGATAGATAGATAGATAGATAGATAGATAGATAGATAGATAGATAGATAGATAGATTTGCTTAATACAGACTTTATCTTCTAGTACAGTGTACCTATTAAAGTATATGACCAAATTTTGTTAAACACAGATAGTATGCTGTTTGTTAGGCTTTCCATAGTGGTTATTTCCTAAAGTATTGAAAATGTAGGTAGTATGAACTCACCACAACCTTCACTATCAAATGCTTGCATACAAAGTGTATATGAAGGCAGTGTCCCATCAGTGCAAACCACCAACAGATTCATCACTCACCTGCACACTTGATCCAAAACATTTCAGAAGTGGCCCAGGGAAGATTAACTAAAGCAGTTACTGTACAGATTTAGCATAATAACCATATGAGCTGAAAAATGCTGTTTTTGCACTGTATTGTTAATAATAATATTATACTGACAATCCAGCTATACAATGTTTGCCAGGGCTAACTGTTAAAAATTCTTTTTGTCTTTTGATGCACCTCATCTTCTGTCAGGCTGAGCCTGCAATCATGGTAATATGATTGCTATCATGGATATACAACAATAGCTCTATTGTGCAAAGTGATGTTCATTTTAAGAACATCTACTATGAATGTAAGGCAGAAAATGTGATGTGTTATAATTTTGCAGGCAACATCCTGACAGACTAGCATACCCTAACCAGAAGGACCCAGTGTCAGCATTTTTTATTTCACCCTCGTTCATCAAATACAAATGAAAGCAGCAAAAAAAAAAAAGTGGAATTACTGTTAAACCGAGGAAAAAATCTTAAAACTCTTTTCTTCTTCTTCTTTTCTCTTTCTCTTCTGTGTTACATATGGGCACACTCTTTTTTGGTAATCTCATGGACATTTGGTGACATTGCAAGCTCACTTAAGACTAAACTCTACTTGATAGGAAGCCCCTTTGTGATTGCAGGACCCTCAGCACCTGCTTATGTCGATTATTATGAAGGGCCTCCTCTAGCATCATTTTCTTTTAAAGTAGTGCCATTCAAACTGGTGTGGTGTTGAAATGTTACCCATTGCACAGCTGCGCTCAGGTCCTAATTTGGGATCCTGAGGCAGTTTGTCGTGTGGTGGATACGGCAACGCGCTGTATCAGTGCATGCTCCCAACCTCCTCCTCCATGTTCTTACCTTCCCTCAAGGTGACAGGACCTTTGGATGCTGCTGGTGTTTAGATGATGGCACTGACACTGGAGGTTGCCCTGTCTAAGGATTTTGCCAGCCTAACAGATGGGTCATGGAATAAGTTTTGTTATGTTCTAGGTGCCCATTTCTCTTATTTTTCAACTTATCTTTACCTTTATGTGTATGTTGGCTTTATTGCATTATAGGCTTTTGTATTTTTTGTTCTTAGGAACTATTTTGAGCCTTTCACTAATTGTGTGCCTTTTGTATTTTGTCCTATTGTGTTTTTGGCCTAAAACACTAGGTGTCCTAAAGTTTGTGACTGAGATGACTGAGATTAGGTATTTCAGCCACATCCATTGTTAACAGGTGCAAAAAATGAAGCACAAATGAAGCACAAAGCCATTCAGTTTCCATTGACGAACATGTTGATAATTGTCTTGGAGAAACAACAGCTCAGCCCACATAAAGTCACAAAGCAGCTGAGTGCTGAAGTGCAATGTGCGTGAAAGATTTCTATCATCTGTTACATCACTCACATCAGTGTTCCAAAATAACTCTGGAATCAACATCCACACGAGAATTGAGTATTGGGAACTTCACACAAGCCTAAGATCAGTATGTACAATGGCACGTGTCAGCTGGAGTAGTGGAAATGTGCTCTCTGGGGTGATAATCACACTTCACACTATCTGGTAGTCTGATGGACACATCTGTTCTCAGTGGATGCCTGGAGAATGTTACTTTCTGGACTGCACTGTACCTACTGTAAAGTTTTTTAGAGCAAAGATAATGGCCTTGTTCCTTTTTTTTCAGAGTTTCAGCTAGTCGTCTTGGTTCCAGTGAAGGATACTGTTATTACAACAGCTGTGGACCACCAGGGAGCGTATCGCTCCACAAACCCCAACATAGACAGCCTAAGACACAAGTCTTTCCCAATAGCTCACCTTTATTTAAGTGGAGAAGAGTTTTTTTTTTGCTCTCCACTACACAACACAGTACAAAGCACCAAATAACACACGGTCCTTTCTTCTTTCTGTCTCTTCCTCTGTCATCTCCACTCCTACTTGTAAGTTTTGTCCTCCACCTTCCAATTCTGGTTCCTTTTATAGGAGTGCCCCAGGTGTTTCTTGACCTTCTTCCAGCTGCACTTCCG
Organism: Erpetoichthys calabaricus; assembly: GCF_900747795.2. Taxonomy (NCBI): domain Eukaryota; kingdom Metazoa; phylum Chordata; class Cladistia; order Polypteriformes; family Polypteridae; genus Erpetoichthys; species Erpetoichthys calabaricus. The sequence continues at coordinate 201,474,987 of NC_041396.2, forward strand.
ATTGTGACAGAAGTGGTGCCCCAAAGGGTTTAGCTGTAGCTGCAGCACCCCCTGATGGCACCCACAGAGCCCAACAGGGCTGTTCCAGACTACAACTCCAGGCATTCCCTACGGGGATCTGTGGTGCAAGGGGTTCTCTCCCTTGGTCCTTCCACCCAGCCAGCATTTCTGCCGGGTAATGGTCCAGGCCATCCATCACACAGCATACAAAGACATTTTAGACACTTCCAACTTTGTGGCAACAGTTTAGGATAGGCCATTTTCTGTTCCAGCATGACTGTGCAGAAAGCCAGGTCCAAAAAGACATGGTTTGACGAGTTTGGTGGGGAGGAACTCAAGTGGCCTGCACAGAGCCCTGACCTCAATCCTATTAAACACCTTTGGGACTGTGAGCCACTTTTTCTCACTCAACATTAGCACAAATGCTCCTTTGGCTGAATGGACACAAAATCTTGTGGAAAGCCTTCCCAGAAGAGTTGATGCTTTTACCACTGCAAAGAGGAGGCCAAATCCCATTTTATTGTCCATGGTTCTGGAATGGATTGTCCAATAAGGTTATATAGGCGAGATGGTTAAGTGTCTTCAAATCATTGGCCATACAAAGAGTATATTGGCATTTTGTAATTTTGAGCCTTTTATATTTTTGGCCTATTGTATTCTAAGACTAAAATATCTTTTGTAATTTTGTGGCTTGTTTTCTATTTGGGACTTTTGAAAATCTTGACCTTTCATATTTTGGTATTTTGCAAATCATGACTTTTATCAGTTCTTGGCCTTTTCTTAATGTCATTGTATGTATTTTAAGATTACTTAGCCTTATCATCTTTTATTGTATTTTTGGTTTACTTGACTTTATTATCTTTATATTACAATCTTATTAATTGGATTTCACTTAAACAAATCAGCCAGTTTTGATCTCACTATTTTCCTTTTTTAACATCAAAAATCACAGCAACCGCAACCTCTAAGATATAATCTAACATAAAGCCTCTGTGTTGGCAATGACGTTTCCTTTACAATATTCCATACTAAAGAAATATAGCAGCACTGCTTCAAGCTATTTAGTCACCCTAGTGCTAAATTTCATCGTTTTGGCTATCTATTGTGAGTTGGAATGACCTGTGACCAAGGTAAATTCTTCTTTCAGAAAATAATACTTGACTTGCTATTGCTTTTCATGCAAAAGTTGCATGCCTTTTTATCAAAACTGTTAGATTTCAGCTGAGGAGCATTACCTTGAATGTCAAATTACTGACAGTCTGGATAAGTGGTGCTTCCAGGCCTGTCTCTGTCTCAAAGGTGTACATCTGAAATACAATGACTTGTTTAAATCTGGTTCCTTTATTAGGGCAGTTGCTTTTTAACAATATATTACTATCTTTCATAGCCTATTTTAACTTTACAGCATACATTTGTTTAAATAAGCTTAACAGAGTTCCAGTATAAGTGGAAAAATTGCCTTATTGTTGGCATTATACAGTATAGCACCTAAGTGTAAATAATTATAGTTGTTAATCCACATGGGATTTTATACAGCAAGTCTCTCTCAAATGGAAGCTATGCACTTTTTTTTTTTTAAAATAAAGATTTATCAATCCATTTTTGAAGCTGCTTAATCCTATTCAGGGTTTCAGTAAGTTTGAACCTATCCCAGCACCATTGATATAAGGCAGGAACCAAATTTGGACATTGTGCTAATTCATTCTACAGCCCACTCAGGCACAGATCCACAGCTAAGCATATTTCTAGTCGCCCACTCACCAAACACTCATATTTTTTAGAATGTGGGAGTAAACCAGAGCTCCAGAAAAAGCACCCATACAGACACATAGAGAATATGCACAATAATCAGCCTGGTATTTATACCCAGGACATTGAGTCCATGAGGCAGTAATGCTGGACACTGCACCACCACGTCACTTTTTACCAGACATGGTTAACAAATTTGTGAGCTGTGAGACAGTGGCACTAACCACAGCATCAACATGCCATATTTATATTAGGATGTGACATATAATCATATTTAATGATGTGCCTGTAAAATCTGAAACGTTTACTTACTAGCAGATGAATTCTTTTTTGTCACTCTTGGCTTAAAAAATTATATGCATTTTGGAATGGCTGAATCAGAATAAAAAGAAGGATTGCTATTTCACATTTAATTGAACCAATGTCATATGTTCAAGAAACAGTAAACAATTAATGACTAATTGAGATGTTCTCCATCCTTAAATTTTGGAGTATACTGTGATGAAACTTATACACATGAGTAACTAGAAGATTTTATCTGGTGTTCCCTAAGTGATTATGTATATCTCCCATGGGCTCATTTAAAGTTATATACTGGATTGCGAGTGCTTTGGTCATATATGAGTGAGGTCTTGTATGAGGGGCCAAACAGGCCAAAAATCATATATTTTTGTACATAAAGTATTGGTTTACGCTGCTCGGTCTCAGTTGGCGTGCTTTACTCATATAGTCAACATCCGTATGAGCATATACTGTTTACTAAAGCATTGTGACCACATGTGTGTGCATAAAGCATTTTTTTATTTTGTGTGCGAGCGATGAATCTGTTTAAAGACAATGCAATGTCACATTTCCACGAAATCCTCAAAAAGAGGCAAAAGCAACTGTCATTGGATAGATTCCTTGTTATAGTCGCAAAAAAAGAAAAAGATTTGAGCCAACAGATAGCAGTGATTCCGTTAGTTATAATGAAAGTAGTCCTACACAATAATCCTCCTCCTCCTCTTCTCTCTCCTGTCTCCCTCACACCAGCCATGATTCTTTTCAAAGGTAAAGTGCCGGTTAATTTGTTTTATGTATTTTTACTTTATATTTTGTATTAATCATTTTATATAAATATTTTTGGGTTGTGGAACGAATCATCTGAGTTTCCATTATTTCTTATGGGGAATTATGCTCGCAAACCAAGTCACCACCGTAATTAGTAAAATCTCACGATTATTTGTAGAACTAAACTAGCTGCCTATTATTACTAAAAAGCATTCAGTTATGCTTTTGTTCCAGCGGTTTGCAATAGATTTAATTCAAATTAATTTTTAATCACATCAATGTACAAATTCAGAGTTGTATAAATTCACAAACAGCATACGGTTACAGTATAACACAATTTTGTTGCAACAAAGAGCCTCTAAGTCCACTCACTATTTAAGGAATGGATGTAGTGGTGGTGCACTCCTACAAGTACTTGGGGGTCCACATTAATGACAAGTTGGACTATAATACCGAAAAACTATTTAACACAAAGGCCAGAGCATACTCTTTTTCCTTAACGGACTGCATTGCTTTAAAGTGGGTAATGACTCTGTAATGGCTAGTATGATTTTACTACAATCTGGTGTGCTGGGCTGGTAGCATCACTTTAAGAGAGCCCCACCAAAATAAAAAACTAATTAAAAGGGCAGGCTCAGTTATGGGACACACTCTGGACCCCATGGAGGCAGTGGCAAAGGAGAGGATTAAAACAAAACTGAGTGCCATTATGAACAATGGTGCACATCCTCTTTCTGACACACTAACATTGAGGACTTACAACGAAATATTCAGCAGAAGTGAGTGAAGAAACGCTACTGGGCCTCCTTTACACCAATGCCTGCATAATGCCTCACTGTGACCGAGCTTTTCTATCTATCTATCTATCTATCTAGAGCCAAAAGCTCAAACAATTTGGTGCAGAATATATATTTTCTCCCATAGGATTGTATGTAAATACAATTAATCCGTTCCAGACCGTACGAACTGTATGTATATATATATATATATATATATATATATATATATATATATATATATATATTTTTTTTTTTTTTTTTTTGTTTTTAAGCACTAATATAGTTAACTATACCATAGAATGCACAGCGTAATGGTAAACTAAATGTAAAAACATTGAATAACACTGAGAAAACCTTGAACAACAGAGAAAACTAACACTGCAATAGTTCGCGCTAAAGTGCTAGGAACCGCTCGCTAAAAACACATTTTTTAATGAGTTTTAAGCACAGGGGAAAAAATTAACATTTGAAAAATCCGTAATTTAATAAACCACCAAGAAAAGTAACATTGCAACAATGCAGGCTACAAACTGATCACTGTAAATAGAACTGAAACAAGCCTTATCTACCTTATGCGTCCCTCACTCGCGCCTGTGTATGTGTGCATGTGTCTCTCTTTTGCGAGCCTGGAGCGCCTGTGTGTGTGTCTTTGTAGCCCGCTCCTGTGTGTGTGCCTGGAGCGCCTGTGTGTGTGTCTCTCTAGCATGCTCCTGCGTGTGTGCGGCCTCTCTCTCCCGTGCCTGTGTGTGTGTGCGTGCGTCTCTCTTTTATGAGCCTGGAGCGCCTGTGTGTGTGTCTCTCTAGAGCGCTCCAGTGTGTGTGTGTGCCTCTATCGCACGTGCTCCTGTGTGTGTGCTCGGCTCTCTGTCTCTCCCGCTGCCTCTCTCTCGTGCTGCCTCTGTGTGTGTGTGTGCCGCGCTCTCTCGCTTTCTCTCTTGCTCGCTGCACAGGAAATGCACAGGGAGAGACTGAACATGTACAAACCGAAAGGGAACCTGGCTTGTTCGTATACCGAGTGTGTGGTCGTGAACCGAGGCAAAAGTTTGGCGAACTTTTTGGTCGTAAACCGAGTTGTACGTGTACCGAGACGTTCGTGAACCGAGGTTCCACTGTGTATATATATATTATGAGAACGGGTAAAAACACCATCAGACAGACACCACCACTTTACAAAACACACGTTTATTTTAAGTAATAAAGTCCACACAACACACACTGCTCCCGCACCAAACACCCCTAACACGGGCCTTCTCCGCAATGTCCTTAGACCGCCTTTACTCTGCTCCCGGGAGCTTCATCCTGCTCCCGCTCCCGACTCTAGCTCTCTGATTGTAGGAAGGCGGCCCCTTTTATTTCCACTTGGATGTGCTCCAGGTGCTTGATGACGTCCTTCCGGCAGCACTTCCTGGTGTGGCGGAAGTGCTGCCCTTGCACCCAGAAGCACTCCGGGCGTCCCTGAAAGGTTCTTCCTCCACCTTCCCATGTGTGGTGGAAGTGCAGGTTTCCCGGGCTCCACGACACTCTGGGCACCCCCAGAAGGGGCCACGGGCCCCTATAGGTTTGAGTCTCTTGGATCGGTCCCCGTGGTCCCCACCTTATCCAGTGTGGTTGCCCCCTTGTGGCCCAGGGGACATACAAACTGCCTCCCAGTCCTTCCAGGCATCCTGGCTGAGTCTGGCCCCCAGCCGCCTGCGACACCATATATATATATATATATATATACAGTATATATATTTTATTTATACTTACCTAATACTTCCTGCGCAACAGCAGCTCTCATGTTTGTTTGTCTGTGTTGTTGATTGCTATTGTCTGCTACTTTTTTTTTTTAACATGTATAATTGAAAATGTGAGGAAGAACTTGCACTCACTTACACATGACTGTGCCTTTTGTCTCCAAGAGCACCAGAGCTAACTACTTGGCTTCCAACAGAGCTACTGCATAGACGTCATGGAAAAAGAGCAGGAGCCTGACTTCACAACAAGAAAAGAAGGTACAGACAAATGCCTGCCTTCTCTTATCACTGGCAATGTAAGATTGCTGGCAATAAAATGCATAAGCTCTCAGCGCTGATCAGGAGCCAAATGGAATACAAACTCTGCAGTCTGATATTGTTCACAGAGACATGGCTTAGAGCTGAAACACCGGACTTTGTGGTTGCATTTGATGGATTTAAAATCGTGCAGGTGGACAGAAGCAGGTGCAAAAGCAGCAAGAAGAAAGGAAGCGGACTTGCCGTCTCTGTGAATGAAAAATGGTGCAACCCTGGACACATTACAATTAACCCCAACCCCCCCCCCCCCACACACACTTCCCTTGGTAAATTTAGCAATCCCAAAAGTCACAGTAAATTCTGTAATAAGCAAACTCACTACTGACTATCCCAGTGTTTTCATCAAGATATCTGCGGATTTTAACAATGTTTCATTTTCTGCCACCCTTACCAACTGTTACCAGTTTGTGGACTGCACGACAACAGAAAACTGGACCAGGGACTTGTTATATGCCAAGGTTAAAGAGGCATAGAACACTATTACATTGTCACCTATAGGCTGAACGGACAATAATTTAGTACTGCTCAAACTTGCATATAAACCCATTGACCAGCAGCTGCCAGCCTTCACTAGAACTGTGCAGGAATGGACAATGGCAGTTGAGGAGGCTCTGGAGGATACCGTTGAGAACACTAACTGGGATATGCTTTGTGAGTCACATGACCAGGATATTGAGAGTATCAGCCAGCGTATCATAGACTACATCAAGTTTTATGTGGATAACACAGTCCCCACAAAGATAGTGTGCTGTTTTCTCAAAAATAAGCCAAAGATCACAAAAGACCTACTGAATATGAAGAAGAGAGCCCTCAGGTCTGGAGAGAAGGATGAAATCGAGTGGATTAAGTCAAGATTGAAGAAGCAGATCTGAGAGGGGACAGCCTGCTACAGAAACAGACTTGAGCACAAGTTACAACAAAACAACATGAAGTGTGGGGGGTGGTGATGAGGACTATCACTGGCTACAAGCAGGGTATAAAACATGCAGTGGAAGGGAACAAGAACAGAGCTAATGAACTGAACCAGTTCTTCAACAGGTTTGACTCAATCTTTTCAGTACAGTGTTCTCCCAACATTTACAGCCTCTGCGTGCATGCTGAGGAGTTTCCAGAATCCCAGTTTCCATCTGCATACTGCACGTCCTACCCCTACAATGATAACACACCAGCAGTCTCCAAACCCCCTCCACTTCCTGGACTGTATGTCTCTGCTGATCAAGTGACCAGAGAGCAGAGAAAACTGCATAAAACAAGGCTTCGGGGCTGGATGGAAACAGCTTTAGTGTTCCGAAAATAATGTGCCAGAAACTTGTGCTGAGTCCTTCAGGACCTGCTCTCACATGCTCTGATTTTGCAGACAGTTCCCCAGCTTTGGAAAACATCCTGTGTGCTTCCAGTGCCAAGAGAAGGGTATTCAGGTGATCCCAAGGACTTCAGACCAGTTGCTCTTACTTCATACATCTCAAAGACCTTTGAGATGCTGTTCCTAAAACAGCTACAACCCCCATTTTAGAACATCTGGATCCTCTGCAGTTTGCTTATCAGACACATATAGATGTGAAGAATGCTCTCATCTATATGCTCCACAGAGCCTACTCCCACTTGGACAAAGCTGGCACCGCAGCCTGGATAATGTTCTTTGATATATATGTGCCTTTAACACCATTTTGCCTCATCAACTGGAGAAAAAGCTCAGGGCTTTGAATCTTGTTGCTCCCTGGGTCATGGACTATCTGACCAACAGGCAGCAGTTTGTGAGGCTCAAGGACTGTGTGTCAGAAACTGTGCTTTCTAATATTGGAGCACCTTGGGGAACTGCCCTGTCTCTTTTCCTGCTCACCCTCTACACAACAGACTTTTAGCCAATACCAGTGCCATCCACAGAATTTTTCAAATTTCTCCTCCATCATAGGTTGTATTAATAATGGAGACAACTCAGAGTACAGGAAGGCTGTGGAGGACTTTGTCTTGAGGTGCAAGGAGAACAACCTGCAACTCAACAACAAGAAGACAAAAGAAACCAGTCACCATTCAGGGGGAGGCAACGTGGAAGTGGTACAGAGCTTCAAGTATAAGGATGTTCACATAGACAACAAATTGGACTGGTCTTACAACACAGTGGTGCTGTACAAGAAGGGCCAGAGCAGACTGTACCTCCGAAGGAGACTCAGGTCTTTTGACAATCAAGCTGCTGAAAATGTTCTACCAGTCTTTAGTAGCCAGTGTGTTTTTTTCGATGCTGCACTCTCCTATGGAAGAACTCAAACATATCAGGAAAGTCTTGTCCATCACAGGGTGATCCCTGGACACACTCAAAAGTGTACTGGAAAAAGGATGGTGGCAAAATTGGATGTCATCATGAAAAATCCCTTCCATCCTCATAAGGCACTTTCTTGGAGTACTTTTAGCCCAGGCTAATTTCAACATGGTGTGCTAAGAAGTGCCTCTGGGGGTCTTTTCTGCCCACTGAAATCAGGCAATTCAATGCTTCCTCATAAAGGTACTTGTTAAATTCATTTTGAAATATCTGCACAGTATACATTTATTTATTTTTTATTGACTGATTAATTGATTGGCTGTAGTATTTGTCCTGTGAGTTTTTATCTTTGTTTTTTATGATTCTGCTGCTGTATGCATCTGAATTTCTCCTTAGAATTCATAAAGTTTATCTAATCTAAACTAGTATGTAAAATATGAAGGCAAACCACACGAATTCTTTAAAAGTCCATCCTCATGTCAGCAGAGTTTGCAAGTTCTTTGAATGCGTGAACAGTTCTCCTCCTACTTCCGAAACCCCAGAGTGGTTCAGTGTACAGTGTGATGAACTGGTGTCCCATCTAAAACCGATTCCTACCTAAATCCTGTAAGACTGGCACCAGTACACTGACTACATGTGTATGTACAGTATGTCTACTAGGACTAGGTGTTTTAAGCCCTTTGTAATCAGGATAGCATTGATTTCTTAGATAGGACTGGAGGTGTCCTCATGGGTTTTCATCTGGCAGTGTTACTGCCTCCAGTACAACACATCATCAGTTGTATACCCCGGGGTCATTGGGTGTTTCGGCCTTTATCACAATGCACCCTAACCCGAGGACGGCCCACCACAGGCTGATCAGACCTGGGTGTGTGCTGCACTGGAGGCTCCATGAGCAACCCATATGGTCTCATTCCGCTTCAGCCACAACCAATGGCTGATTCTTATGGCGGTATCTGCCAGCTCATTTATGATCTTCCACTGAGCCTGCCCACTGATTCCTACCTCCTTCAGTAGCCTCGTGGTGGAACTAGCTACGAAACCCCTGCAGCCCACCTCCACTGGATGCACAGACACTTTCCAGCCCCAGTCCTCCGCTTCATCTGCCAAGGTTGTATATCGCAGCTTTTTCCTTTCGAATGCCTCATCGATGGCTTCCTCCCATGGGAATGTCAGCTCCACAATGAACACACGTTGACAGGATTTAGACCAAAGGACCAGGTCTGGCCGCAGGTTTGTTATTGCGATTTCAGGTGGGAATGTGAGTCTTTGATTTAGATCCACTTGCATTTCCCAGTCTCGGGCTGCATTCAATGGACATGAGACTGGAGACGCTCTTTTGGCCGGCTGCTTCTCACCCTCACGGACAAAATATGTTCGTTGCTGAGAGGCAGTCTCAGCCTCCAAGGCGTTGTTGGATACCCTCTTAATCTCCAGTGCAGCTGCCAAACTCCTCAACACTTGGTTGTGGCGCCAGGTGTATCTGCCTTGGATAAGGCTCGTCTTGCAACCCACCAAGATGTGTTTAAGAGTTGCTGGGGCAGCACACTGGAGACAGGCTGGATCCTCTCCAAACCAAAGATGCAAGTTTGTTGGAGAGGGCAGGACATCATATGTGGCTCTGATGGTAAAGCTCAGCATATTGGACTCCATGTTCCACAGCTCGCTCCAGGTGATCTGTCTCCTCTCCACACCATCCCACTTCATCCAGCGGCTTTGCTTGGCTTAGGACACAGCCCTAGCACATCTGCCTGCTTCCTCCTGGTGGCGCACCTCCTCTATCACCAGGCGTTGCCGTTCTAATGGGTTAACCTTCTGTCACTTGGGTGTTGTACGCAGGCCTAGGCCCCCTCTGCTGGTTTGGACTTGTCCCACTATGTCCCGATGTCTCAGGGTAGCCTTTGCCTGTGCCACTGCTGCTCCTGGCCTCCACCTCCTCCTTGTTACTAAGGTGGGAGTAATGCCTCTCACCAAGGGATCCCTGAATTCCATGAGGGTTATTTCAAGCCTTGCTTTGTAGCATTTGTACTCTTCTGCCAGGCTTGATATTGGAAGAGAGAGCGCTCCGTTGCCATATAGGCCTATGCTACTGAGGCATCTAGGTAATCCAAGCCGCTTCTGCACCTGCACATTCACCAGCCTCTCCAGCCACTTGGCATGGGATAGGGTGACCTCATTGATGGAAACTGGCCACATGAGGCGGGGCAACAATCCAAACTGAAAGCACCAGAGCTTCAGCTTCCCTGGGAGAGCAGTGTGGTTAATTTGCTTTAGACCGCTGATGGTGTCCTGCCTGAGTTGTTCCACCTGTTCGGAGTCTTTTAGCTCTGTATTGTACCAACATCCAAGGCTTTTGATGGGCTTTTCCATGTTTGTTGGTATCGGCACATCATTAACATAGAACCTCTCATTGACGAGCTGGCCCTTAACGATGGAGATACTGTGGGATTTTTCTGGTTTAATCTCCATTTGTGCCCATTTGATGTTACCCTGGAGTTTGTCCAGCAGGCGTCTGGTGCATGCCTTAGTTGATGTTATAGTTGTCATGTCATCCATAAACGCCCTGATCGGAGGAAGACGCAGCCCACTCTTCAGACGTTCCCCTCCAACCACCCATCGTGAAGCTCGAATAACTAATTCCATTGCCATGGTGAAGGCCAGTGGGGAGATGGTGCAACCCGCCATTATGCCAATCCGCAGGGACTGCCAAGCAGTTGTTTTATCTTGGAGTGTAATGCAGAACTGGAGGTCCTGGAAATAGGCTTTTACCAGCCTTGTGATGGTCTCTGGGACATGGAAAAAATTGAAGGCTGTCCACAGTAACTCATGAGGCACTGACCCGAAGGCATTGGCCAGGTCTAAAAAGACCACATGCAGATTTTTCTTTCCCTTCTTGGCCATTTGTATTTGGTTCCAAATCATACTTGTGTGCTCCAGACATCCTGAAAATCCTCTTATCCCTGCCTTCTGCACAGAAGTGCCAACGTAGTTGTTCTTCAGCAGGAACGCTGATAGTCTTTGGGCCACAACACTGAAGAAAATCTTTCCCTCCACATTTAGTAAGCTGATCTGGTGGAACTGATAGATGGTCGAGGAGTTCTTTTCTTTAGGAATCAGGATCCCGCCTGCTCTTTGCCAAGCCTTAGGTATGATTCCTTTTTCCCATGCCACGTTTATGGAATAAAAGGGATCAAAGATGGACAGTTTGTGTAATCAGATTGTATAAGTCTTATTGCTATAACCAGTCCACTTTGTAGACTAGAAATATAATAGGTCATTGTCTTGTTCTAAGAGATGCATACATAGCAAAAACTTGCTTTTGAGATTGCTTGATGACACAACAGCCATGAGGCTATGCTCAGCAATTCTTTATAGGTACTTAGATTGTGTAATTCTATAGATTTGTTGGTATGATATAGCAATGCATGTCTTAAATTACTGATCTGTAATATATGCACATTCATGAATCTTTGAAGTCAATAACAGTTGTGCTACTTGGTTCAAGAACCATTTAAGAAAGCTGAAGAATTCTTAATAAATTTGAAACCAATAGTATTACTTAGCAAAACATACAAGAAGCAATGTGGGAGCCCACACATAAACAAATGAGGAAAGTCATGCTATGTTATTTTACAGTTATTCATGTGATCACCAAAAATAATCTGTGAAGCAAAGCATTAAACAGACCATAATCAGTATGGTAACTGTAGTCCAGATTTGCTAAAATATTATTGGTGAGACATGCAACATAATTTTTAACTAATGCCATCTGTTCAGAGTAGGCCACACTCATTACAGACACCATTGGTTACGCCTGGAACATTTCCTTATGAAACTGTGTATATATTTTTGCAGACACACTATACAGTATTTCACTCGATGGTGTAATATGGAGCGTCCCACTGTTCCGCTGTTTCCCTCTTATGTGGTCTAGATGCATTGAATGTTCTTGGTTTTTATTTCTGTTTCCATTTCACAGCTGCATTCTCCCTGTCATTAACAGACGCGTACCCACAAAGCTCCTCTCATGAAATTCCTCTCCACTATGGGATCAGCAAGATTCTCCATTCACAGCGTAGTCATTCGGCTGAACAAAGTGATGCTGTGTCTCATGTGCTGGTTTATCTGTAGCATGCAATACTGTCAGAGGACAATGCTCGTGGAAGCCTTTATAATTTTGGTTTTCCGATTTTTGCTCAAAGCTTTATAAAATATGGCCGTTAGGTAACAATCTGGACAAAATTAAACATGAAATTTTTTTTTTTCCTCCAAACATGAAAGAACTAATGCAAAAAGTTGAAGGACTACATTTATAAAATGCTTTCTGTACAAGAAACAGCATGGGAAAAAGAAACAAAAACATACTACAGGTCAAAAATATGATGGTTGATTTACATTCTGGAATGTTGTATTGGCTAAGTAGTGTGCATTTTAATAGTTTTGTCTATTAATGGAGTTTTTTCTCACTAATGCATTCCCATTGGAATAACAGTTAAAGAATACAAGACAGAATGTCAACAGAAGAAGCTGTGATGTAACAGGAGGAAGAAGTTCAGTTTTCTTTTAAAGGCCACATTGTTCAAAGCACATTGTAGATTTTTGTTATGATCTGCTGGGCTGGACGAAACTCAAAACCCAGGCTTCTTCTCAAATCTAGGTCTCAAACTTCACAAAGGTCTGAATACTTGAAGAACACTGCAAAAAATAAGAACGTTTTTTTACCAAGATATTAAAAAATTTGTTTTCCTTACTGTAAGATGTACTGACTTATCAATAAATTTGTATTCTATTCAAGATGATTTACCTTATTCTATTAAATCTTGTCAAGTAAAATTTGCTTTCCCGTTGGTGGACTTTTTTGCTAAATAAAATAGTTGTTTTGCTTTTATGTTGCAAAACAATCTGTCATTGGGCTAAACAAAATTTGGCATTGTTTTTAAAAATAATCTAGATAATCTTAAATACAAATACCTAGATAAATAAAAACATCTTACAATAAGGAAAACAAGATTTAATGTCTTGATATCAAACGTTTCACTTGCTTAGATTTCATTTTTGTGGTGTAGGCCTCAGTCTGAAACTGAGCCTACACTTTAAGGGAGAGAGAGACTGTGAAACCCCTGGTTCTAATGGACAAAGGTTTCTTAATAATTGTAGAGCTTATTAATAAAATAGACGTGTCAAGTAAAAACATTAAAAAAAAAAACAATTCAAATACCAAATCCAAAAAGTAATCCTTAAACAAGATCAGAGAGTTCATAAACCAGAAAATCCAAAACAGGGAGCCGAACAGGTATAAGTAGGACGAGTGAACTGATACTTTAGAACATTAGAGCACTCTAGACGAGAACAGGCCATTCAGCCCAACAAAGCTCGCCAGTCTGCAGATGGTAGATATGGGTCTGATCAAATCACACGTGAAGCTTCTAAACACATAATTAACAAGAAAAGAGAGTAATACAATAAATATAAACAAAGAATAATCAAAGAGAAAATTGCAGACATTACAAAAAATAATAAACACAACAAAGATAAAGTGCTAACAATTATCTAATCTATACTAATAAAAGGCAAAGCCCTCACTGACTCACTCATCACTAACTCTCCAACTTCCCGTGTAGGTACAAGGCTGAAATTTGGCAGGCTCATTCCTTACAGCTTACTTACAAAAGTTAAGCAGGTTGCATTTTGAAATTCTACACGTAACGGTCATAACGGTCGACAACATCTGCCATGTTAAACTTTCTTATTTATGGCCCCATCTTCACGAAATTTGGTAGGCGGCTTCCCTGCGCTAACCGAAACCGATGTACGTACTTATTTTGGTGGTATGACACCACTGTCGGCCACCATATTGAACTTTACAATGGTCTTTGTTACTTAATGGGCCCATCTTCAAGAAATTTAGTACGCGGGTTCCCAACGATAACTGAATCCTACTTATATACATATATACGTCCATAGCCTGCAGCTCGGTCCACACTCTGAATCCTCCAGGCACTCCTGAGCATAATCTAATTTTGAAGGTTGGGGCACCAATAATGTTACTGAGAAACTTACAGCCACCGAAACTTTGTAATGGCACGAGACTTCAGGTCACATGCCTGCAAAAGAACCTAATTGAGGCAACTATTTTTACTGGCGGTGGCTCAGGGGAAAGAGTTTTTATTCCTCGCATCCCCGTTATACCCTCTGATTTCCCATTTCATTTCAAATGCCTCCAATTTCCAGTAAGACTCTGCTTCGCAATGACAATTAATAAGTCTCAGGGACAGACCCTACAAAAGATTGCCATTGATTTGAGGCAAGATTGCTTTTCACATGGCCAACTATACGTTGCATGCTCAAGAGTAAACTCAGCGCACAGCTTGGTTATATTACAACTGGAGGGGCGATACAAAAGAGATCCTTAACAAATAATTATTGGTACATTTTCCCTCAGTTTATTACTTAAAATTTTAAAGCAGTACTTCGCCGCTGCGAAGCGCGGGTATTTTGCTAGTGTATCATATGAGGCAACTCCTGTTTTGAAATGCTCTTGGAATACAACATGTGTGACATGATGTATTCTATTACAGTAGGCTGCTATATAGAGATCTGAGGACTGGTTAATATGGATGTCTATCTGTGGGAGAATCCAATGAAAGGAAAGGACTTCCTTTTTATTCACTGCGGTTCTCAAATAGACAGCCACAGTCCCCAAGGTGTCTCAGAAAATTTCTAGTGAGGGACCACATGGTGATAGACAATAATTCTAAAATTGCAGCAAAATACTCAAATCACTAAGCAGACCACTTCATCAATGTCCAAGATGTTGTATCGACTCAACTATAGCTATAGCTCAGCTATGCACAATGCTTTTGTCTTTTCTGCAAACTTAATTGTTGTGCATTGAGCGATAACATGTTTGCATTTCCACTCGTGTTAAATGTGTTATCACTGATGGAAACGTCCCATAAATGAATTGAGAGGACAACAAAGTAGCTTCTGTAATTGAATTAAGAAGAAAATGTCTGCAGTGAGGGTGGCACAGTGGCGCAGTGGGTAGCGCTGCTGCCTCACAGTTAGGAGACCAGGGTCCTCCCTGCGTGGAGTTTGCATGTTCTCCCCGTGTCTGCGTGGGTTTCCTCCGGGTGCTCCAGTTTCCTTCCACAGTCCAAAGAAATGCAGGTTATGTGCATTGGCTGCGATTCTAAATTGTCCCTAGTGTGTGCTTGGTGTGTGTGTGTGTGTGTGTGTGTGTGCGCACTGCGGTGGGCTGGCGCCTTGCCCAGGATTTGTTTCCTACCTTGTGCCCTGTGTTGGCTGGGATTGGCTCCAGCAGACCCCCGTGACCCTGTAGTTAGGATATAGCGGGTTGGATGATGGATGGATGGATGTCTGCAGTGATTAGTTCCACACTTTAAAAATTACTTTTGATTTTTTTTTTTCAAAAATACATAATCCTTTTATGCATAATTTAACAAATAATACTTAAGCCAAGCGAGTAGCCAAAAATATCTGCAGTGACAAATTCTGTATTTTCGTAATTACTGGTTAATTTTTATCTCTAAAAAATGTCAACTCATTTTATGTTATGATTAAGAAATTCGGGCACTAGTAAAAATTAATAAAAATTACTAGTAGTATGCTTTAAAATACAAGCAGTTGTAACAGTGCTAATAGTAATTATGAATTTGTTAATAAATGTAAATTCAAAACCAAGCACCTTTGTCAAGCAGAATTACACAACCAATTCTTGTGGTACACTGGGGCAGCTAAATGTTCAGAGCCACTGGTTACATAGATACTGCAGTTGTATCATTCTGTTTCTAAATGGTACTAACAACATAACATATTCTATTACTTTTAAACTCACTATGTACATAAAAAAAACACATTTGTGTTTCCATACAATTACATCTATGGATCACTTAGATAACTTGGAAAATGCACATAAATGATAATCAGAGCTGACATATTTTATTAAAATGATTTGAGGCAATTGTAAACCCTAAGTTCCTCTGGACACTACACTGCAGAAAGATAATACAATCACCATAATAATCTTATGAAATACTGTAACATATTAAAGGACAAAATTCAACATTCTTGCAGCTCAATAAAATCCCTTTTACATGTACATTACAAACAAATGGAAGAAAAAAAACAGAAATAGAAATATCATGACAATGAGAATAGTTCCATATTATCAATGAACTGAAATTGGCTCCGATGTTGTTGTGGGGTGCAAAATCTGTAAATTTTGTTCTGTATTTTTGCTCAAGACAACAGCAGATGAACTAAATTCAGGACACATCAAAACATATCCTCAAAGTATATCCAGACTGCTTCCCCACTCAGGCTATTCTTATTCCCTGTTAGTTGATCTTCAACCCTAACTGTATTTTTAGGTTCAAACCCCATATTGTGACAAGTCTATGAATACCTGGGACCACCTGGCCACAGTGCCTTTTGGGAGCCATTCTGCACATTATACCCCAGGTGTTTTGTCAGCCTATAAAGGGTCAGACCCCTATGACAGCTTCCAGGTTGCCTGCTGTTTGTACTGGAAGAGCTCTAATGATGAAGGAATTTCGATGATTCCCTACTAGTCTGTTTGCTCCTGTTCTTCCATACTAGCAAGCGCACACTTCAGTTTTCTCACTGCTCTTATTTCATAACAATTGTGAAGTGGTGTGTTGTTTGGAACCACTTGTCGCATTCATCTGAGAGCTACAGTGTTTATGTATTTTTTTCAAACAACTCCCTGAGATGACAAGATGAATATATCTTATGATGCACAAACTTGGGACACATAATCAGAGATGCTACCTGGAGTCATTGAGCGTTTTGGATCTTTCAAACATCATACACCTCTTTCTAGGCAATCCAACCAAGGCCAATCAACCCTCAGCCTGTTTCCAAGTGTGCAAACTCCTCTCCTTTTCAGGCAGAGCCACCTCAAGGCTTTTTCTGGTAACCTCTATATTGGATCTGATGGTGGTCTTCCTACTTACAAACGTGACACTGTCTGTCACGAAGTTGTGGCAAAGATGATGGGTCCAGTTTCTAGTGAGACGGTGGTGACTCATTTCAGTATTGTAGGTTTGAAGGGTTTGAAGATTAGCTGGCATGGAGCAGTAAATGGGGAATTGGCTGATTGAGTATACACGTGCGATCAAGAGACAATTCCCCATTGACAGCTCCAGGTGTCAGTAGAGCATCCTTTGCACTGCTATATACAGTAAAAGATCTGAGTCTAAGGAGAGAGAGAGAGAGTTTAGGAGCACGTGGTGATACAGCGCATTGCTTCACCCACCACATGACATATCACCTCAGGATCCCAGATTAGGACCCGAGTGCAGCCATGTAATGGGTGACACCTCAGCACCACACTAGTTCAGATGGAATGGAACCAGTGTGAGGTTTTTTATGGTGGCTGGAGTGCCAATTCTGCCACCAACCCCCAGGTTTTCCCTGCAAGTTGGAGGGCCTGCATTTAGGGCTGGATGCAGATTAGCAACATACCCAGGATGGAGCAATTGCAGGTTAAGGGCCTTTCTCAAGGGCCCAACAGAGTATAGTCTCTTTTGGCGTTTACGGGATTTGAACTGGCAACCTTTTGATTGCCAGTACAAATTCATAGCTTCAGAGCCACCACTCCACCCAGAGGGAATAGAAAAGAGCACATTTTGCATGAAAGCCAGCGAGTGAACCAAAGTGTGAGAGGACAAGAAGTGCTGCTTTAAGGAGATCGATCAAGCCCTAGAGATTAATGAAAAGAGCAGGGGGAGATCATTGGCTGTAGGATCACTGCAGGTGCCGACGGAGGTGGCAGTGAGTAGAGCGGGCATTAGGAAACACTCACTAGATGCTGATGTGGTGGCTGGGAAGAGAGAGAGCTGAGATTACTGGTACCTCTGGCAGCTTGAGTCTGCTGAACTATTTGCCGAATGGAAGCAAAGGGGAAGGGAGGTTTACTGGCAAAGAAGGGACTATGGTCGACAGAGATTTTAAAACATTTTATTCATTTATTGTCAATATTACTAGTATGAAGGATTTTATTTAGTGAAACATATTGATTGGACCTGCAGAAAGGCACTTTTGAATTTTTGTGGGAATAAAATGCACTGAGCACTTTTTTTGCACCTTGACCTGTTGTTTAGGTACTCATTGTCCTATTTCATACTCGGTATATAGCTATCGATATCGTTGGAGACAGCAGATGCTAAATCTGCGGGCATCAGGGCATCACAATAAGCTGGCAGTGGTGGAATGGACTAGTGGAAATAGGGGATGAAGATGTTTAATGTCATCAGGAGGATATTGGTGCAATATGGACCCATCATCCTCAAGCTTGGTGTGATGGGAGGACAGTGCACTTTTAATAATTTGTCAGTTTATTTATTTATTTATTTTTATTTTTAAAAGTTCATGTACTTTTCATTTCCTGTGAGTTTTAGAGGAAGAGCTATTTGGTTAATCTATTTAGTTAGTGGGGGTGTGAGAGGTACACACCTTGGACCTTGCCTTCCAGAACTGTTTGCATACATTCCATATGAACTGGATACATGTGGACAGTGGTGTGTGTGTGACACTGCACTTCATAAAGGATGGCAAAGGTGCTGGGTGCAGTTTTAAATGGGACTGTGGTGACTTGGATCGGTGATGTAGGTGAGACATGGGTTCAAGGACGAAATGGCCTGGAGCAGTTAATGGGGAACTGGGTAATTAAGTATGTGCGTGCGATCGAGAGATGAGCACAGCCATTCCTCGTTGACAGCTCCTGGTGTTAATAGAGCAGCGCCTGCACTGCAGTATAAAGGATCTGAGACCAGGAAGAGAGAAGAGGAAAAACACTAAATTGAAGAGAAAAGAACTTATTGTATGTGAAAGTCAGCAGGACAATCAGAATGTGAGAGTGCAGGTCACGTGGAAGCAAGCAAGGAATGCTCCCTCAAGGAGGTGGATCAAGCCCTGTAGACGAATGGAAAGAACAGGGGGTTGATTGAGGGCTCTAGGGTCACTGTGGATGCCGACAGGGGCAGCATGGAGTAGAACAAGCTCTGAGAAACTCTTAGCAGATACAGGCAGAGGTGGCTGGGATTGACTTGAGAATACTGGCATCCTTGACATCTTGAATCTGCTGAGCTATTACTAGCCAGAAGCAGATGGTTCTGGTGGTTCAATGGTAAAGAAGAAACATTTTAAAATGTTTTATTTATTTATTCTCTCTGGTTTTACCTATTTATTGAAAGGTATTTGTTTCAATAGCACAACTGCACTTTAAATTTGACCTTTTTCTGGGATTAAAATACACAGAGCACTTTTTTGCCCCTTGACCTGTTGTTGGTGTCCTCATTGTCCTAGTTTATCCTCTGTATGTCTCCTGGGAGACAGGATTTGCCAAGACTGTGGACACCCAGGGCATCACAACCCCCATAATGCCTCTTCATCCCACCTTGATGTGAATGCACCTTGACCTCCACCTGTCTGTGGCAATCATCCACCAGCTCTTCCTAATTTGTGCCCTTTCTTTCCCAGGCCTTTTCCATTCTCTTCCCACAGAACAGTAAGCCCTAGTAAGATGATCTGTCCCAATGTCTCAGTGTTTCTGAAATCAGGATGATGTCAGGCCTCAATGATGTCAGGGTGAGGTGGGATGAAAATATACAATACTCACAACAGAATTCCATGCTAATATTAAACAAACTGATAAACAAAGGAACAACAACAGTGAAACTTTTGTGACACCAAAGGATTCTTGTTTGAACTTAGTCTTTAATCATCATTCAGGTCTCTAAAATAGATGTGGGCAGGATTGGCAAACTTTATCAACCTCTCAAACACCAATGAAAGGACAGGCATACTTCACTATTTTCTGCACAAGGTGTAATCTACATTCATCCCTTGAATTAGAAATTCACCTGTTGGTCATTTTCCTTTACAAGACCTCAGCATATATTTTTTTAAGTTCAGGAATACAATTTCTCTGTGCTCGCTTCGCTCGCCTACCCCCGGCGTTTTGAACCCGTGCCTGCTGTGCTGCCGTTCTGGTTCTGCGGTGTGTGACGCGCGTTGTAGGCAGCCATGTTCATTGTATGTGTCTATGCGGGCTCGTTTCTGCAGCTCCGTTAGTGGAGCTGTATGGTTTTGGAGCCGAGACAGTTATGCCTCCGCGGTTTCAGACGCACGTTGTAGGCGCCCACGTGTATTGTGGAGTGTATAGTTTTGGAGACGTGATCGTGACTCCAGTAGTTCTCCGTTGTGTACTGTTAGTAATATGAATAATTGCACTTACTGTTAATACGGAGCAATGTCTGTGGTTGCACTGTCAATAATGCATCACTGTAATGTGATTCACCTATGCTGTATAGTTTGGACGTGTGAGGATGACGTACGTTTAATACGGAGCGTAAGCCCGTGTCACTCTGGAGCCCCAAACTGTTAATACGGAGCTCCATCCTACTATTATGCGGTGCATTGTGGACCACTGCGGACTCCGTAGTGTTTCCCGTTTCACTTTGTATCTCTGTCAGTCGAGCTCTTTCTTTTTGGAGCCGTGCCTGCCTGGTTTGCGGCATTTCAGACGCGTGTTGTAGGTCGTTCATTGATCTTATCCAGGTGGGCTCGTGTGTGTATCGTTGAGCTGTATTGTGTTTGAATTTGGTGTAAAGCGTTCAGCGGTTTGTACAATCCCAAGCAGCACATTATTCCTAACTTCACTCCGCAGTAGTGCCACTCACAATATGGCGGTTGTTTTATTTGCTATTTCCGTTAGTTGAGCTGTACCCGCCTGCGCAGTACGTCTCATGGTCCCATCGCCGTGTACCTGCATCCATGCCATCCGGTTTACCATTCTCGGTTAGTAATATGGATTTTAAATGCACCTTTCTAAAAACAGGCATTATCATACAGCCTGCTAACACATCCCGAATATCTTTTGTCGTTAACAGTTGTCGTGTTGGCACCTTCCATCTTCTAAAAGCACACTATTGAGGGCATGTGAAATAGCAAAGTGTACACACCTAGACACAAATCAAAATGCTTTCTTAAAAGCAAGCCAAAGGACAAAAACTAGAGAATTATGTTATGATTTGCAGCAAATAAAATGGCAAGCAAGGATGCAGACCTGGAAAATACCACTAGAGCCAGAGCAGGAGTTCACTAAGTCTCCAACAAAGTCTCACTTTAGACAAGCCAAGATCTAAACTCAACAGGCAGGCTTTCTGGCATTTACAGGCCAAAATGGGGCTCGGACCTTAACAATTCAAAAATGCTTAAAATGCACAAAACACCCTTAAAGGAAGATGAAAACTTCAAATCTCTGGTTAAATCAGGAGTGGTCTCCCCTCGACTTTCTCGCATACTCAGATATGGGGATGGATATTTGAAGAGTAAACAGCAAGACAATCATTATATTTTTATAATATGTATATTAAAGAACCGTCAACAACAAATCAAATCAAACTGATAATATATTGAACAATTATTATAAAAGTAAAGTTGAATAAATTGGACTCTGCAGCTGCATGAATAAAAGGTAAAGTACCACTTCCGGTTAACGAAAACAGCCCAAAAGTTGATAGAGATCTACGTTTTTTAACTAATACTTGTATGCAAGATTTGGTTGACCTAAGTGAAAGTTTACTCAAGTTATCGTGTTTACATACACACACGCACACACACAGACATAATTCCAAAAATGGTATTTTGGGACTCGGGGAGGTCTAAAACATCGAGATGCATCAAAATCTCGAAATGGAATTTCTGGAGGATTCCAATACTTTCCCTACACTTTGTATACAAGAAAATCAGGGGGGGTTTAAAACGTCAAGATTCATCAAAATGTCGACATCGAATCTTTGGACGATTGCAATACTTTCCCTATACTCTGATATACGAGAAAGTAAAAAGACAAATGAAACAGTGAGTTCTTTATATTTATAGAATTTATGCAGAAAATTAAAAATGAAAGAAAAACAAAGAAAAGGCAGCCCAAGACAAGCAAGTCCAATTCATAATCCAAGGCAAAATCCAGAAACAAGAAGCAGAAATCTAACACCAGAAAAAATACGGACAATACTTATAAATGAAATGCACTCCCCAACAATCAATGAACCTCTGTGGGACTGTGGCGATGTGGGTCTAACCCACGCTACCGGGTCCTTCCAGGCAGCTCCACTACCACTGATAACATAACCGAGGGATGAGCCAGCGGATGACGACAAACATATATACATCGCAAGGGTTAGATGTAAGTGCAAAGTGCTTTTATTAAACCAAAGTCGAAAACAAAAGTGTCTAAAGGTGCAATGTTCAGACAAAAATGAATAAATCTTTTAAAATCAAGTGGTCATGGAGGTTAAAAATAACCCATCCAATAAGTCCTTTAAAAGCAAGGTTAAAAAAAAACAGTGCAGGAAGCTGTCCATGAAAAGATAAGCCCTGGTGCAACCCTGATGACTCTTCTGCTCACCTCTCTTGAAGCCTGTAGCAGAGGAGATGCCCCTCTGACACACACAGCCTTCTTCCAACTGCTGTGTCCATGGCTCCCAACAGGGCTCTCAATCCAGACCCAGACCCAGGCTCAGGTCCTTACTGTCCATGGACTTCAGTAACACTCACAGCTGCGTGAGCACACACACCAACCGAGATTGAACCGGCCATTCAATTATTTATTTAAAAACAGACCACTAAGATGATAAGCTGCAGACCCCACTATACCACTGGGACTTCCCAGCCCAAAATTTAAAAGTAGAGGATGGTCCCTCAGCAGTGACTCATGGTGGCCCTATCTCTTGGGGTTCCGCGCACAGAAAACAAGGAACTTAAGAAAATACACAACACACAAATACTAAATAATGTTAAAACAAAAAAAAAATAGTAGCAATAATTAAATAATACCAAGAAACACATAAAAAATAAGAATTCAAAAACCGAAATGAGAATAAAAGGAAAATAAGCCAGGGAACAAACCCTGGCTGAAACACAAAAAGTACTTACAATGGTAAAAAAAATCCAAATTTCAAATGGGAGTCCAAAGATAGTGTAGTTTTTTTGTTTTTTTTTTTACCAAGGAACAATTATTTTCAGTGTTGTGTAACTGTTTTGATTTGATAAAAGACACTTTTGTTTTCACTCATCCAGTTATTTGTTTACCTGACATGGCAGATCTGTCACATGAATACAATCGTCGAATCTATAATGTGACCTGAAATTTACAATACAAATATATCAGCGGTTCCATTAGACTTTATTCCTCAGTTGCGTAAACAGCAAAAATCTTAGGCAATAGTTACTTCTTTGAAAAACCAGACCTAGCGTTAGGTTTCATTTTGGTTACTCAAATTTTTGTATGCTCTTGGCTACTGGTTCCCATTTTGCCCTTACGTTTTGTTTGCTTGATCTTACGTTTCTCCTTTGGTATTGACCTGGTCCCCCTAAAACTACTATTCCATGCCTCAATTTCATCTCACAATAACCTTTGGAGACATTGTGTCTCACGATAGACCAAAATAAGTACTAATGTTGCCACATGAGCCCTGTGGCTTTGGCAGGTTTATATGGTCTGTGGGCATGTCCATATTTGTGTTAAGAGGCCCTGCCCCCTAAGGCTCAATATGAAAAAGACAAGGCACAAAAGTAAAACATATTCACAAAAACAGAAAATAAATATAGAATTAATAACAAAATACATAAAATACTATTTAAAACATAACAAAAAGATGGAATAAAAGGAAAATCCACTTCAGCCAGGCATGAAACCCTGGCTGTTGTGTAACAATCTCGATGATCAATCTTTTGACTTTCTGCTTCAGACTCTTGCCTATTGAAACAAATATTCTTTATCTTGCTGCTTTTTCTTCTCTTCATTTCCTGGTCCATTAATTTCAAATTTAGTCAGGCATCCTGCTCACTATAAGCAGCATCAGGAACAAGGCAGAAACAGCCCACTGATACAGGCACATTCATGCTGGCATACACACAGGGTCACTATAGACTGACCAGTTAACACGCACATCTTTAAGACAAGTGGGAGTAAAACCGGAGTACCCTGGGGGAAATCCGTACACATTGGAGGAATGTGCAAACTCCATACAGACGATTACCAGACATGAGCTTCTAACCTTCATATAGCAGCACAAGCCACTGCATCTCAGACTATAGTTATTTTAAATTATTTATTATTACCGGATCTAAAAATTTTGAAACCTATTAAATGGAGCAGTCAAAAAGTTTTTTGAAGTTGTCTGGCATATCATTATTGCTTCATCTTTGGTGACTTGAACTCTGAACTCTGAACTTTACAAATGTCGACTTGAGTGTGTAATTAGACACAAATTTCTGTTATTATACAAATACTGTATATATTGTACATTCATATTTATCCAAACATTATTCTTTAACAAATTCTGCATGTAAACAGCCTTTCATAGGCTGGGAGGCATTTGCCAGAAATCTTTTTAATGTGGTTCCATAGTCCAAGCTATTCCCACCTGTTTTATTTTAACTTATTTTTAAGGGCAACATGCCAACGGCTGTATTTACATAATCATTCGGCACAGATTCAAACTTTTGTACTTGACTTGTTCATTTAGTACTAAGAGCTGAATAAAAACATTTGAAGGGTTTTGTCTGCTTTTCAACTGACCTAGAGATCCGATTATTAGAAAGCCGGAAAACCAAAGAGCACAATAGACGGTTTAAGTGTGCCGCTCTGTTCCTCATCACTGTAATACATGTGCTGCAAACAAGTCTTTGAAAGGCATTCAGCTGTACGGCTACCAAGTTCTGGTCCTTGAGGGGTGAAGTGTGTTCTGGATTTAACTGCAGCTAAGGTTTTCATTTGGCTTAATTAATCTTATTATTTATTTTTAAGACATAACCCCAATTACATTTTTGGATGTAAAAAATCAGTGTTTTTTGGTTAGAATAATAATCTAATGTTAGGGAAAGACCACCTGGTAAATGGCAAAATATTCGCAAGATACTGAGCGCTCAGTAATATTTATGTTGGTGTGCAGCTTCATAGGACAAATGAGGTAAAAGTCTTTTAAGGTTAGTGATATTTTCTGTTGAAAATGTTAATACTGTTCTGAGACTTGCAGTCGGGGTGTAAATCAGCCCCAGCAAGTCGCAGGTTAAAGCCTCTGAAGGCTGCGGCAAGTGCTTTACCTGCCTTTGGGTCATGTTTACAAGTGAGGGCAGAAGGGATTGTGAAACTGGCCAGCGGATTACCACATTGGCAGGAGTACTGTGGTCATATTACAATATTCCCTCCTGACTTTTCATTTTGGTGCAAGGGAAAGTCATAAAGTGCAAGGACATTTCTTTTCAATTGTCTTTCTATTTGAAGTATTTAATATTATGCAAATCAATGTGATATCTGCTGATCCACTCTAATTTGATTATTCTAACTTGGGTACCTTGTAGCAGTGAAAAGGGAGCAAGTCCAGTCACTCTATCACCCCAATGACTGTGGGTAAAAGTAACTGATTTCAAGTGTGTGCCTTCAGTTGCAGTTGCCCTCTTTCCATGCCCTTCCAGATGCAGCTTCAGAATACAGTTAAGCTCAACAAATAGTGTGTGCTGTTATCTGAGTGCAGATCAGAAGAGGTTGAGAAAAGGAAAGACTTAAATAAAGGGCAAGACAAAGAAGGTAAAAAATTTTATTACTGTTGTTTAGGAATAACTTTTACGAATATTTTATAATGACATTTGCATTCACTTTTATTTATTTGCATATTATATCTTTAAATGCTCTGCCATTCCTTGTGTTGTGTTGTGTGGGTGGAGCCCCAGGAGGCGGGGCCACCCTGATATCACTGGCGCTGGGCTTTACTTCTGCCTTTATGTAGAGTTCAGATAGAGTGGCCCAGCAGTAGATCACTGAATTTGAAAGTGGTGAGGATTGTTTTTTATCTTCTGCTTTTATGGATTTTTACTTCTATAATTGGATTTTTTGAGTTTAGAATATGTACCGGGACTTGTTTGCTTTTAGGCAGATTCTTTTTGCCTTCTATTTTTGCCATCCTTCAATTTTTTGTTCTTTACTTATAACATTTCTCATTTCCTCAAGATGCTTTGTTTGAGTTGTCTCAACATGCCAGTGGTTTATGGATGCCATCTCTCTTGTAGGGCATTTTTGTATATTTTGGGACTTTCATTGTTTTTATTGGAACATTTAAAGCCTGTTCCTTCTTTTTACACTTATGTTAACCAGTCTGCAAGTAGTAGTGTCTCCAAACAGGTGCCTTTCCTACTGTATTCTGTTGTGAACTAGGAGTCCTAAAAAACACTTCCAATAATACCCTCATGGGGTTGGGGGGGGGCACTGTCAAAATCTGTTGCTAGATACAAACAGGCCTCAAATAATCTTTATTCAGTAGAAAATGTATTCTTCACAAAATGCTCTTCAATACAATTAAGCTCCATGGAGCCCAAGAAGCAAAGGAATTGCCCAAAAACATTAAGTCAATGCAATGCATGCAAAGTCCCTACACGGTAGTCCAGAAATGTAGTCAAAAAACTGAGCAAGAAGGTCAAAATCCTAATAAATACCAAAGCACTTAAAAAGCACAAAAACTTTCCAAAACATCCAAGAGCACATTCGCAACAAACCATTAAGAACTATTGGAGACCCTCATTGGCAGGTTGCCCAGCCTCTAGGACAGCCACCCACAAAACACATGGAACATCCCCAAGGCACAGTACACAAAACACATAATACATGAAAGTAACATTAACATCAAACAATGACCCAAAAGTGAACAAAAATACATAAAACAAGAATATAAACCCCAGCCAGGGGAGGAACCCTGACTGAAATATAACATGTTCAAACAGGCCCTAATAACTCTGCTTCTTAAAAAGGCCATGCTTGACCATTCTCATGTAGGTAATAGAGAACAGTATCTCTCCTCTCCTTTCTACTCACTGTTGTTGACACATTACAGGTACAGCTGGTAAGAGCTACCAACTTGTCATCTCTCTTCATCCTTCTAGATCTCCCCTATACCTTTGATGCAGTCAACTATCAGATCCTACTTGCCATCTTCTCTGACGGCATCACAGGGACTGCCCTGAGGTGGTCTGAGTCCTACATTTTGGGCAGATCCTACCATGTGTCCTGGTGAGCGGAGATGTCAAGAGTGCACCAGGAATGTACTGAATTGTCCCAAGGATTGTTTCTGGGTTCTCTCCTCTTCTCTCTATACACCAGCTCACCAGACCTATCAGTCTCATGGTTTCTCATATCAGTGCAGTTTCAACGATACACAGCTGTCCCTGCTGTTCCCTCCAGAGGACTGCATGGTATCAACTAATGTTTCTGCATATGTCAGTCATATTGGTAGAGTGGTGGCTCTGTGGCTAAGAATCTGTACAGATGTCTCTGGAGGGTTACAAATTCAATTCCCGTTTCTGCCAGCAGGTTGTTGGGTCCTTGAGCAAGGCCTTTAACGTGAAAATTGCTCTTCGGGCTCTGCTGACCCATACGGTCAGACCCCCAAAGGTCATACAAAAAGACAATTTCCTCTTGGGGATTAACACAGTATATCAAAAATCAAATATTGCAACCTGAATGAAGAAGCATCTTCATCTTAAACTGGCAAAGACAGACCTCCTTGTTTCAGCACCACATCTCTGTTCAGTTCGGTTCATTATCACTAACACCTGCCAAATCTGTATGCAAACTTGGGGTGGTGATCGATGACCAGCTGTCCTTCATTAACCATGTTGCAATTGTCCTTCAGTCTTACAGATTCATTCTGTACAACATCTGCAAGATCAGACTGCATCTGACATAGTATGCAGCACATCTCTTGGTTCAGGCTTTGGTTTTGTCAAGTCTTGATTACTACAAGTCTGTGCTCACAAAAGTACTGGCATGTGTTATGAAGCCATTGCACATGATTCAAAATACAGCAGCATGTCTGGTGTTCAAACAACCAAGGCGGTTACATGTTACTCCTCTTTTCAGATCACTACATTTGTTCCCTGTTTTGGCACAAATTATGCTTTTTAGATCCTTGATCTACAGAGTAGTCAATGGGTCAGCACTTACTGACTACTTGAACGGTTCCACTTGTTGTTCCACCAGATAGACACTCGTGAGGTCCTAGCTGGTGGAACGAGCTGCCCACCTCCAATCCAATTGTGGACTACCTTAACATGTTTAAGAAGTGTTTGAAGATTCTCTTGTTCTGTGAACCTCTGTCTTTGATAATGGTTTTGCAACCTTGTCCTGTAAAACATTTTCCAAAACAGTCCCACAAACCAATGTTTACTCGATTATGTTGACGTCTTTCGTAAGTCACTTTTTATGAAAGCATCTGCTAAGCAAATAAATATATATGTAAATGTAGTTTGGGTCTTGTAGCCTGGTGTGACACCATAAATGGGTAGGCTAGAGATGGCCCTGGTCTACATTGTGGGACTTTTAAGAGACCTCACACCCTTGTTGCCATGTTTGTGACTTGATCTTACCACATGTAGATGGAGAGGCAAATAGTCAGGAAAAAAAAATATCCTGAAGCAGTGATCAAACACAGAGTCCAAAACAAGGAAAAGTTCACACAGTGAATTGTCAAAACTGAACAAAAGCAATAGGTAAAATCATAATGCAAAAAGTCAAGCAAAAACAGATGGAAGCACTAACATCAAAAACACTACAACATTAGGGGCTGTGCTGAATTTGAAAATGGCAGCAGCTGCAAAGATACAAGCGACATGATAAAATGTTTTATTTTTCCTTCTCTTCCTATCAACTGACTGCCAAGTAATTAGGATTGCATAAGAAAAGACGCCAATAAGAAGGGCTAGGGAAAATATTAGGCTAAAGGAAAGTCTAGGAGAAGATCCTCAGCTGAAAGAGGGTTCCACTAGAAGGTACTGAGCTTAATTTGTTTTAACCAGGTGAGCAGTAGGGTGGTTTGAGTATCTTTTGAGAATGTCCACTGGGCATAGTCCCTAGAAATCTTGGCAGATAATGAGGGATTATAGCTAGGAGTGCTTGGTCAACTGGTGGACCTGTAGACTTTGGCAAAGGATATGAGAAGTTGGTGTATATTTCTTGGCCTGATACTACTGTGCTGTTCATCAGAAAATAATTTAAAACAAGCATAAATTGATTGTTTAACCTCTCCATAACCAAAACAGTCATTTGGTTGTAGTAATATGTTATAGCCATTTTGAGGCTGCATGATCAGTTAAGATTTCTATTCTATGAATTCCCAAGTAAAGCTTGCTGATTATAATGTCTTTCCATCATGAACTGACACAGTAAAATTGCAAAGTAGCCTTGCCATTTCTAATCAAAACAAGGTATTGCTATATGATATATATTTTAACAACGTATTAATATTTTAAAAAGACCACTTGATCTCCAGTTTTTTACATAATTAGAAATGAAGACATATCATTTTTATTCCTGTTAGAAATTAATCCAGCTCCAGAGTTCAGCTGTCACAGCTCATAGAAAAGCCTACATTTCACTTGCCATCTCATTAAATCAGCATGTTCAGATTTCTCCAGACTTAGTTGGTTTTTGTGCCAGAAAGCAGCAACTCTACTGACTGAAAACCACTTTTTATTTTATTTTTTCAGTTTTATTGCCTAAAAACAACTGCCTATTTCCTGTGTCCATTGGCATTTTGTACACTGTGTGGTCCAGTGGCTAAAGAAAGAAGCATGAAAACAGGAGGATCCTGCTTCAAATTATAGCTTTTCTACTAGCTATGTTCCCTTAACCTCATTGTTCATTTTTTAAATGAGCCATGAAAGCCAAGATTCTATTGTGATGGATTTTATAGAGTTTGTACAGTTTACACTCTTGTGTGTAAAATATGGCTGAAGAATTGTTTTTTGGAATGAAAGATTAAAAAAAAAAGTTTGAAAAAATGTGAAATCAGATTTTGTCAAACAACACCAAGACATGCGGAGATTAAGCACTTGTCACAAAATAATTGTTTTTTAGAAACCACTGAACTAAAGCCATCTGCACTCATGCTCACAATTTAAAGAAGTCATTGTTACGTTATTATCACATTTTACTTCAACAACTCACGTGGAATGACTCAAAGTCCATTCTTCTCTCCTTTCAGGAGGGGACAGGAAGGGTGCCATGGAGGTTAAATATCCAGGAGGGTAAACCGAGCTGGTCAATCTGATATCACAGAGTTTGTGATCTTGCAACAGAATTAAAGGTGTTGATCCAGAACTGTCAATCATTGAAGGTAAATGATAAAAAAAGTCAACAAAATTAGATTCGCACATCTGAGTTCAGAAAGGCTGGAAAAAGTCAAGAGGACTACAACTCCCAGTCACAAGTCGACATGGGAATATAAGAGGATTACAAGAGGAATCGCAGAGGAGATCACTGTTTTCAAGCAACAAAAACCCTGATTGAAAGAGACCTCTAGGCACAGACGTGGAAACCAGACCCACTTGCCTATAGATCTCCAAAAGAATGACTAACTCTGATAACCTGAAATGAACAAAACAAGTATGGCTGGTTTGATTAAATTATGTGTGCCTCCTCGGGGTATACGAAATACCTCATACTGCATATTAAAGTGAGAAAGAGGGTTATTTGAATTTGAACTTAACCATATTCCTTATGCCAGATTGGAATAATATTCACTGGATAAGTGTGCAAATCCAGTTCTGAGTCTCATTTTAAATTCTCAAAAATAATTATGCAGCAAGAATTAATGTGTGAAATGAAAGAAAAAGTGCAATGAACACAGAAACCCCAAAAAAGTTAAGAGCAGATCTCAATTGAATTGTGATTTTATGAGGCCTTAATGTATCTATAATGTATTGATCTATTCTGATTGTGACTTACTAGCATAGAAAAATTTGAAATGAACTCTGCCTGACCACAAAAAATAGCAGGCTAATGGCAATGGTTCTCTTTCTTCTTGAAATCTCCTTCCACCTGCATTCTGTTCACTGCTGCCTTGATTCTGTATCCTCACTCCTACTACATCTGTCCAGTTGGATGATAATTTGTTCATCATTGTCATATCTCACTGTCTCCTGTATCCCTGATGCACCTCCTGATGTGGTCCCCAGTTTGACACTCATTGCATCCTTTGATGTCCCACCTAATTCTGCATATTCTAGTAGTAGATCAAATGCTGTTTGCCCTCCCATTCTGTCATATACTATTTCTGATTGGTCTTCTTCTTTGTTTCTTTGCCTTTATTATCTCTATGCCTGAGCTTTATTGTTACAAAGCCTTTAGTTGGCTGATAAACGTACACTTCTATAATATTGGGAGAAGCTTTCAATTTAAATGCCTCCCTCTGGGTTTGATTAAGCTTGTCTTCTAACAAATCTACATTACCAACCAATTTTTAGTATGTGAAACTGTCTGTAAAAATATATATATATACTAGCCATGTGCGCCCAACTACATTGCGCGTGTTAAAGTTGTCTGTGAAGGGCTCCCTGTTTAAATGCGGCTGCCAGTCGTGAGCTGGGCCCTTCGTCGCACAGCATTATGATTTTTTATAAGGGAAACAAAATTACAAAAGAAAACCCTTGGACATTGATTTGATAGGAATGGCCTACTCAGAATCACTGTCTGAATAGTAATTATGTGGTGGTGTAGGAGCATTTCTGCTTCTCTCCGTTCACAGTCCGTCTCATTTTCACGACGCTGTCATTTCCTCTCACGATCTCTTCTCAACCTTTCTTCAATCTCGCAGGTTGCTTTGTGGCAATCCAAAGAGTAAGGCAATATACACGGAGCAATGGTTATAAAAGGGGGACACATAGGTATCCAGGCTTTTTAAAGCATAAATAGGGATCACTTCACAGACATGTGGACAAGCCACGGTACCACTGTGAGACGCGCAGCACTCGGCGGCTACAACGTAACAATAATAATTTCCGGAACGTGCTGTTACGTTGTCATTCATTTTACCCACTGTCTTTCTTTCATTCATATGTTACGTAGGCACGTACCTTTTATCTTCGGCAATCTCATTCTCTAACCAGGCCTCAGGAGCTAACCAGCGTAACACTGTCCACCACCCCTTTCGTTATTTTAGCACATTGTTAACATCCGTGAGTAACAACAACGTACTAAACTGGAAGGTGGTCTACGCATGCATGGAATTCGCGGACATACAAAGATCAAGATCCAAATGAAGATTATATATAAAGATTTTACACATTTTGCCAACCATTTCCCATAGTTTCTGTCCTACCCTGACCATTGAGAATTTGTGTAGAGCACATTTTCTAAGTGTTTTCCTCACAGTCCGAGTCTTTGGCAACTCCTTGTTACATAATTAAAATTCCATTGCTAAACTCACTATTGTGACATCCGATAGCATCTCTAGAGGGAATTCCCTTAGAGATCAGAGACTGTTTGCAGCTTTAATGCGAAATAGAAAAGTGGGGGGTGATGTCCCCTTTGGAGATCAGAGAACATTCACAGCTGCATGTGAAACCAAAGAGTGTTGGAGGGGCGTCCTCCACAGAGACTGGTGTGAGTTCATACTCTATATGTTATTTGATGTGGGAGTAGGTGCTGGGATGGGCTTTGATGCCCCTAACACATGGCGCCCCTGAAACGGATTCCTACCTTAATGCTGGTCCTGTGTCTCTCTCTTCCCATCACCCATTAAATGCCTCACTTGGTCCCAAACATTCAATCTGCTTACACACCTCCTGTCACACAGGTGTCCGAGACATGAAGCAGTGCTATATTCTCAATACCACAAAACTGAAAGGAAGAAGTAATTTAGTATCATATACCAAGCTCGGACAGTTGGATAAATCTAGAACAAAGGTTCTTAAACTGTGGGATGCAACCCATTTTGGGTCTTGTCTTGTCTAAATTTGGGTTGAGTCATAAATCACAATAGTACTGAATGGTAAGGGTTGTGAACGGTTTACTGAATGACTTGTAATGGATCAACACGGGCTGCTTAAGAAATTGTTGTTGCTCCACTATGATCACATCTGTGATTCTCCAAGGGGGAATTGAGGACGATAAATGGTGATTCCCCCTCCAATCACTACCTCTAACACCCTGGGGGGGGGGGGGGCCGCTCTGCGGTGATTGTAGGGCATGAAAACACAAAAAAGGCAAAATTCTGTTGTGAGAAAAAAAGTTTAAGAACCACTGATCCAGAATATTGATCAGAAGAAACATGATATTAAACCCATGAGCATGTGGACATTCTACCCAAAATGCATTTTAAGATTTGAGAGGTTTGTGCCAGTATCAGCAGCAGTATCAAAATACTAGTTACATTTCTTTTATTGATTCAAAATGAAAACTCCAGGAAATACCCTTCAAGTCTTTTCCAAACCTTCAGAATGTCAGGTGGAATCACCAGTGTGGAAAATATTCCAGGGTACGGCAGAGCCTCATACATCTGTCACAGATCAAAAAGTAACACGATCACAAATCTATGCTGCTGTGGTTTTCTATTTTCAATAAATATAATTGCATAGCCTTGAACTATAGGAGGAGACAAAAGCACTTGTCAGAAGCTTTGAACAGAGCAGACTTCAAAATGGAACCTATGCATTTTAAAAAAGACAGAACTACCTCTCACGTTTCCTCTTCTGCAAATACAATAAAAGTGTAATAGGATGTGCAGATTGAAAGGTTAACATTGCCTTTCTTCATTTGTTACTTCTGCAATTTTTTCCACAGCTTTGAACATTGCAGATACTATTACTGAGGTCCACGGCATGCTGCAAAAATAATTTTCTTGTCTGGGTAGGACCCAATCAGTCTGAAACTATCCTGTAGTTCCATAACCTCAAACCATGAAGAGAAAAAGCCAAGACTCTAAACCATGACAGCATGATTCATTGTGTCTACTGGAGTGAAAATCTAGTGTTTATCCATTCTTTTTTATTGCACATAGTAATGTCATCCAGATAAATCTGATGGTGCAGCAGCTGTAATGAGCAGTAAATAAACAGGAATTTTCATTAAAAGGAATCCATTGTAATTACCACATATTTGTTAGCAATATCAAGCAGAGAAAGGTTTATTGTGCTGCACAGACCATTCTCGTCATTACCCTCCACTTCATCATTTCATTTTGCTTTTCTTGGTGTGGATTGTAGCTGGGCTGGTCATGTCACCCATTTCCCAGCAGAACCTGGCAGCACCTACTGAAGCATTTCCAGACAGTCCCAGGTCAGTTGAGAGATGTAATCATGGAGGGTGTCGTGGGTCTGCCCCATGGTCTGTAACTGGCACACCTTCCACAGGAGGCACATGGGGGGCATACTAACTAGTTGCCCATATCATCACAACTGCTTCCCCTCAATCCAGAAACGCAGCAGTTCTACTCCTCCTGAATTGTCAAACTCTCACAGAGAGTGAGCCCAGCAACCATCATTTCAACCATGTGGACTGTCAATCGTATTCTTTCAAAGGCCACGAGTTAGGATGGGGATAGAGACTGAGTGGTAAACCAAAGACGTCCTTTGTTAGACACCAGAGTGGTGACATTTTTTATCAACTTATAAATTTCAATCAACTGTCTGCTTTACAAACCCAGTAGAGGGTCACAGGGACAGTAACTCTGTCTCACAGGACTGGGTGAGAGATTAGAGGATACTGGTCCAATGGTGGCGGCACACTCACTCATACACCTAAACACTAGCTCACACCAGCCAGTTTAGAGTGGCCAATAAACTTGCAATGAAGTATTATGGGATGTTTCTTGCTACGTTCATCCATCCATTTTTGCTCTCAGTTTCTTTAAATTAGGGTCATGGTGACCAGCCTCTATGCTGACAACAACCAAACAAGCAATCATGAATACTGTGACAGCGTTGACAAGATACATCAGCCAGGGATGAGTCACTGAACTATAAGCTGGCATTTTATCAGTAGTGGCAGGGGCGTCTATATCTGTAGCAAACCTGCAAAGTCACATGCTTTTCCAGCTAGTGCGGCAAAAGGCGAGTCACCTCAAAGAGCCAACGCTATATTGGTGTCAAAAAGAAGAGAAGACCTGTAGCCTAATTTAGCCAAGAGCCTCAGAGACCTTAAACAGACCTGCTTGACTCTTTGGAGGAGTTGTTAGAGAATCTTGAAGCTCAAATCTATAATCTGGAGTGCAGCAAGAGTACAGAGGGTAAGACAGATCAGAGACTGCCACGTCTGCAGCTCCACCACTACTTCTCTATCTGCTAAGGTCCATTAGCCTGGGAGCTTCAGGCTCATGGAGCTGGGGAAATGTGTGCCAGATAGAGTTCTCATTGACCCCAAGTAAGCTGTGAAATGTAGGGCTGGTGGTAAAAATGCACAGGCAAAGGACAAGGCAGATCATAGGGGCATTGTGAAGCAGTGGCGGACAGAGAGTCTCAAAACTGAGATCTGGACCTGGACTGTTTTTGCAGCTCCAATTCCTCTAAGAAAACAGCCAAGATACTGGTACATCTGCATCTCCACACAAGGAGGTTTGCCTGCTTACAACTGACCAGCATTGAACACTTCTGCTGTACTGCATGACAGCACAACATTCAACATCCCTGCTGTGCCATTTGACAACACAGTGTTCATAATCACTGCTGATGTGCCCTCGTCACCAGCTGCACGACTGAAGCGAGAGAGAAGATCACACTGCCATTTCAACAAGTTTGTGCGCTGCTGCAAGGAGTTAGAAGTTTTTGCTGGGGATGGCGACTTCAGCAGAGAGAGCTTTTTAATAGCACTGACAAGTTACATCAGCCAGGGATGAGTCACTCAAGTGTGAGCTGGTGTTACATCACCAGTGGCATGGGTGCCTATATATCTGGCAAGCCTGCAAAGTCACATGCATTTTCAACTAGTACAACTAAAGCTGAGCAGGATAGCGAGCCACTTCAAAGAGCCATATAAAGAGCAGAGAATCGATTCATTGTGCCACACCATGATACATTTGGAAAGTGGAGAAAAAAAACAGAAAAAACTCACATGGGCACAAGAAAATGGAGCAAACTCCAAAGAGAGGACAGGGCATTGATCCCATATTGTGCTGGGATGCTGCAGCAGAATACACAAATGAACCCTTTGAAACTCAGATTCCAATTGCAGTTAAATTTTTATTTCCTTTTAAGAATATAACTGGCTGGTCTGTGATGATTCTGCACTCACTGCAGTCAATATGCCTTACTGGGCAAGCTAAAAAGTGATACGTGTTACTATGCCTTGTTATTTCATTTGTTTAGTGAAGATGAGCCAACATATGGGAATCATTTTATTTGAAGGGTATGATTTGTTTTTTCTTATGCACATATGTTTCATTTATTAGAATGTAATCAGTTTTAATTTTGTCTTGTAAATTAGGTTTTAAAATCCTGATTCTAAACCTTTGAATAATTCCTTGAGAATGACTTAACAAAATCTTCTTAAATCACTGAATCAGAGCTGGGGGAATCCAGAACAGGGTGCAAGGTAAGATTGACCACCATAAAAATTAAAGTTTACTCTGTATTGTTCACAATATGTTTGATTTTGAGCCAAGAATGATGCCAATCTGTTGTGGGGCCTAAAAAGCACAATTTTACAAATTGTGAGTCAAAACCCAGTCAGTGTAAGCATCAGACATTCATGGTAGTCACTAGGGCTTCACACTGCTTTTACAGTGGAGACAAGTTGTGTTTTATATTGTTTAGCACCCTTGAAACAATCAAAAGTGCAGGATCATACAGTATGAGGTTTTCATTACAATCTTTTATTGTTCAAACCTTTCCTTCACACAACTAGACATCAACCATAGTTGATTTGTTATGGGTCAAATACCTTGACATTTTGTTATATATTGTAATGAAAAACAGTTGCAAACACCCACATCATTGAATGATCTTTTTATTATGCTGCTAGTAAACAATAACGAAGGGAGAATGCCCTTTTCCCTGGTATAAATGCTTATTCTAAGATTTGATTAATTAGATCATGCCGTATTTTAAAAAAATTGAACAGATCCTCTAAGTGATAATTCACTTACCCATTGACTTATAACAGATGGGCTGGGATTCTTCCAATTTGGCAAGATAAATCTATATGCTAGTCGTGTGGTATAGGCAATTACAATCAATTTTTCCTTCTTCCCTTTAAGCCCATCCAGGAGTACACCAAACATGGCTGTTAACGGGTTAGGAGTGATTGTGACACCAACGCTGTCTGACAGACATTCAAAATGTTTTGTCCCAAAATGATGTTAATCTGGTGCACGCCTAAAACATGTGGCCCAGTAAGGCTGGAGCTCGATTACAACATTCAGAGGTTGAATCTTGGACTGGATACATTTTTAGCAATGTTAAGTGAGACAAAAGTGCTCAATAAAAGTTTAAGTTAGATTATTGTATGCTTTGCACATATGGAGTAAGAGTGTATTCTGTGCATGGCTGCCTTCCACTCCTTTTCTGAAATGCTTTAAAATGTTTTTATATATTATTGAGATGCTGTCTGAGTCTTTCGGAATGGAAATGGGTAGATGAGGAATATTGGACAGGTTCCATTTAGCAAAGTTTCTGATTTGAAAGTAGTGGAAAAATTGTGTTGATGGGAAGTTAAATTTGAAATGTAATTATTCATAAGATGCAAAGACATTATCTATATGCAGTTCTCTAAGTGTTTTAGTCTCAGACGTTTTCCAAACATTAAATACTTTGAGAGGTTAGAAAAAGGTGATTATCACGTAAAGGAGCAACAGATAACAGCTTCTCTGTCTTAAAGTGCTTCCTGCATTTGTTCCACATTCTGAGCAACTGATGGACAATTAAATTATCAGTATATTGACAATAGTTTGCATTTACGGGGGGTACAAAGTAAGGCATATAAAGAAATAGAGCAAGGTTTTATTTCTTTTGCAGACCACCTTCTTATATTCATCAGTATGTGTCAATGTCTAGGTCTTTATAGCTTGTATATTTTTGTATATAATTATTGTATACTGCCTCACGCCTGGACAAACTGGTGAGGAAGGCAGGCTCTATTGTTGGCATGGAGCTGGACAGTTTGACATCCATGGCGGAGCGACGGGTACTGAGCAGGCTCCTGTCAATAATGGAGAATCCACTGCATCCACTAAACAGTATCATCTCCAGACAGAGGAGCAGCTTCAGCGACATAATGCTATCACTGTCCTGCTCCACTGACAGACTGAGGAGATCGTTCCTCCCCCAAACTATGCGACTCTTCAATTCCACCCAGGGGGGTAAACGTTAACATTATTCAAAGTATCTATCTATCTATCTATCTATCTATCTATCTATCTATCTATCTATCTATCTATCTATCTATCTATTCTTCTATCTATCTTTGCCACCCAGTAATAAAATGGAAAATTAGGTAGTGCTATGCCCCCTTCAAGCAGCAGGAGCTTTTAGACGTAATCAATAACTGTTTTTTTAATATTGCATGTTAAAGCATCAAATGGGTGCTGTCCATATTTAGTATTCTGTAATAATCAGGGTAGGTTTGAAGGGGTAGAAGCAATTGAACTATTAGAAATTAGTGACAATAATGTAATAGATTTCCCAGTGTTTTGGAAGAGTGCATATTCTAACACAAAACAGTTCAATTTAATTTTAGTAGATCAAAATGTGAGTAGAGGCAGCAAAGCCTCAATAAGATAAACTGAGATAAGCTTTCGAGGGTTGAGACAGCTGAGGAGATGTGGGGCAGGTTTAAGTGTTTTACGTGTAATGCAGGAGAGGTAAATCTTAAAGTTTAGAAGGCAAACAAATAATAACATTTTATTTAATAATACCTGATAGAAGAATCTTTCAGACTTTGCTTAATTGTGTCTCCAGGCACTTAAGCCACAGCATATCTTACACTGCGACTAAATGTGCTTTCAGGTCGGCTCTTAAATGCAATGAATGCTCTTCTCATAATTGTTTAATAGAGAAATCATCACATAATACCAAAGTTAAGGATTATTAGAAAAGAGCATGTCAAGAATGTTTAGATTCTGAACGTTTTTGTACCTAACCAGATAGTACGCGGAGAACATTTAAATTTGTGTATTCAAATAATATGACAATTTTCAGCTCAATTAAATTCTTTAAAGGTAATTTTCTCCTGAAGACTCCAGACTCCAGTGCCAGTTTAATGAATTATGTATGTATTAATGTGGAGAATCCTTCCCAGCTTGATTAGCCTAATGACCCTGTTATTTAATCCCACAGATAATTCAGCTGATAAACAAGACCATTTGTATATGGTAGTGGTCCCCAGTATGAGAGCATGGCTGAGTTTTAGCTAACAGCACAAAGTCTTTCAGATTCATATTCCACCCAAAACTGGGTGTGCTGGTTTCGACTTTGATTCCGTTTTAATCACTGCTGTTTAAGTTGGAAATTACCGAGGTGCCAATCCTGCATTAGTTAAAGACCAATTTAGACGACTTCAAAGGTTCTTTGTCTCCGCTGTAGCTGCCAGGTGGAGCTGAATGGCTGGTAATTGGGGTAGTTAGCATTAGAGAACTAGGAAAATATTTAGGGAGCCATGTCTTGTCTACAAAAAAGTAATACTCTGCCTTTACACTTTTCAACAAAGGTACTCATTTAAAGCACAGATTAAGGAAAAGTGATGACGGTTTTCAAGGTGATCACCTGTAACAGATGCACCCAGCTGCACTACACATGTGAAAGCTGTCATCATATTGCTCGGCTCACCGCAATTATGGGCACTTCAGCCACTGCCAGAGAAAGTGTGAGATTTTCAAGAGACGGAAGAATGGCAGAACACCAAAAATCTTAAAATATACATACTAAATAAAAAAAAAAGGACGAGACTAAAATGTAGACCGCAGAGGATCTCACACTTTAGGTCAAGCAGTCTGAAAAGCAAAGAAGCAGAGAGACGCTGCATTCCATCACCACAAAGACAAACACAACAGATTGACAAAAATAAAAACAATTGGACAAATTACAAAAGGTCCAAATCAATGTGAGCTGGAAAACTCAAGGCTAACGCCATATGAGTTATTATTCTGAGAAAAAAAAAGTGTCACTTACAGAAGTTGATCCCCCGTCATGGTGTGAACAAAAGAGCGTCAAGAGCTCTCAATCACTGGAGCACCTTTCACCAAAAGTTCTTTCTTTAGTGACGCAATGGATGACATCTGCAAGAGGAAAGTGCAGATACTGAGAGGTTAGATGTGGCTAAGGTGACGTTGGCATGAATGGTCAAGGCTTCATCAGCTTGGATTAAGTGCTGCTTTGAACCATGATAAAATAAGTTTGGCCAAAGGGCAGGGAGATTAGGACCAGGAGATGAAAACCAAAAGAGGGGACAGTAAGAGAGGTTATTATTCAGATTTGGGTCAAATACCAAAAGAAATGTGAGAAAGCCGATCATCAAAATTCTTAAAACAGTATTATTGAATAGGAATAATACTATGAAGAGGAAAGATAGTGTCGGGGGACAAGCAGGAGTCAGAATAGCAGGAGAATATTGCAGAAACTGATCTTCAAAACCCAAAAAAAGACAACTAAGTCAAAATTGATGCCAAACGTTCAGTAACCAGAAGAAGAACCTAAATCGTTAGGAGCAAAGCTTGTTTTTAGTAGAAAAACATCACAACTAGGACACTACAACTGCATCTTCAGCACTGGAATGGTGGTGAAATCACACTGATATCATCTCAATGTACAGAAGATCAGTGCCAGTTAAGAAAATACACATTGAAAATGGCATCATTGTAATAAACGATATAAATAATAAGTAAAAAATAAAAAGCAATAGGTGATAAAATTACAAAGCATATTTGTAAACATCAAGA
Source organism: Erpetoichthys calabaricus (assembly GCF_900747795.2). Lineage (NCBI taxonomy): Eukaryota > Metazoa > Chordata > Cladistia > Polypteriformes > Polypteridae > Erpetoichthys > Erpetoichthys calabaricus. The sequence goes on from NC_041396.2 coordinate 201,515,626, forward strand.
AACTTAAATTGTTGATTAAAAAAATAATGAAAGGCAAACAATTAAGAACACAACTGTGGCAACCACAAGGCGCATCTAGGATCAGGAGATGAGTGTGAACCTAATAACTGGCAGGGATCAAAGCCAGGAAGTCAGTAATTTTTTGTGTCTAAACTAAATCGTAAACCAAATTCAAAGTCGAGAATCAGAGCAAGATTTGTTCACAAGAAAAAAATCCACAAAATGCATTTTAAATAAAGGGCACATCTTTCAAAAAACAAAAGCCACCTTGGATGCCAAATGCCTTGAGACGCCGGTTTTTAAAGCGTTGTGGAAGTGGCAACATGGAACAAGAGATCTGGGAACTGGAACATAGGAACAGGATGCTGTGTCCTAGTAACAAGTCTCCAAAATGGCAGCGCCCAGTAGGAGACAAAATAATATGTAGGTAAAAATTTAGATTATTTTAGAGACAACATACTCACCAGATAACATTACCAGAAAATTATCTAATTAACTAATCAAAAAAAATTCTAAAATTTTAGTAGACCCACAAAACACATGATCTATGACAACTGTGACAGAAGTTACAAGCTCCTTGACTGTTAGTTAAGCTAGAAAGGCAAGCAACTAGTATTTTTGGATCATTTGACTGGAAATGTCAATGTAAGCCTGGATCAGGATGTCTAAAGAAGAAAAGTCCATTGAGAACTTCACAAACAAGTGGTGCTATGGTCAACATGTAGTTTACAAGTCTTATTACGCCTAAAAAGGCACATTTAAGGCAAACATGCAAGAATACAAGCAGCTCCCTACTGAGCTTCAGAAAATAATATTTTGGTCAGATAAGTCATTTTTCATTTTATTTTCAATGTGTAAACCACAGGGTCCTAGAAACTATTGAAATCGTCAGAAAAAAATTGAAATGTAGAGATGACAGGTAATTGAAAAGAACTACTCTGGGCATCCCTCTCTCTTAGGAGGATTCATTTTGCCAATGTGCTCGCATCGCTTGTGTATTAGTGGTGGGAGAAAAAGTAAAAGGGATACCATTTTGCCGATGTTAGCGTCTAATTGACTTTGTCTTTCTTCTGAGATTTCGTTTTGCTGATGTGCTCACCTTGCTTGTGTTATTAGCGGCTAAGCTAGTTTTCTGTTTCCTCGGAGGCAGAGCCCTTAACAGACTCCACCTCTCACTTCCGGGCAGGACGGACACACACACTTCCACGCATAGACATTTATATATAAGATTAGCTGAAGCATACAGTTGGAATTCTAAAGGCATCAAGAAGAGTTATATCAACTGACTGACTTGGAAGACATTGAAGATGTCTGTTGCTACAACAGAACTCTGTGAGATTACATTCATTTCTGTCCTGATGTTACTGGGACCTACCATCCTCAGATAAGAAGCGATCAGTGCATGCTTTGAAGAACAAAACAGTAAGTTGTCAAGCAGACGTAGGAGAGCACAGTATCTCTGAGCTAACTTCTCCACAAGAACACCCACAATGCAAGACTGTAAATCATAGCAGACTGCAGACTCTTTGTTTTGTGTTCTAATGTGTCCAAACTTCAAAATAAGATAGTTGTAAAATTCACTGGTGGTCTGAAACAAATGGAATAGACAAAGGTATTTGAAAAGGTACAAGACAAACAACTTCAAATTTCAGATAAAAGATTTGAAAAAATCATAAAAAACATGAGAGGAACTGGGTGAGAAGTTTTTAATGAGGCATGTAAGTACAATGCTTGAGATCTTTATTTCTCTTTCATCTCTCACCGATCACATAACTAATTATGAAGAATAACAGACAATAATAAGAGGGGTCAGGTGTTAATAGCAAGATAAAGGAAGATACTGGAGGGAACATTTGGCAAATCCTAATAGATGTTCTATAAACATTGGGTGCCTCAGTCACCAGCTTTACAGAGACAACTGAGATGGTGGTTTCCACTATCACCACTGAAACACTAAATGATTACATTTCAAAGGCAAAAATGGTGTCATGTTCCTCTTGTATAGATCTAGATGTTTGCACAATAACAGCTAAAATGAATCAAATCTGTTCTAGTGGTTCATGGTGGCCCCAGCACTTCTTTATTTACATTATTTCTCCCTTCCTTTAAGTTTTTTGTATCTATGAATTTCAAAACAGCTTCATAGTGGCAATAATGAACTTGTGAGAAGAAGGAATATGCTCTTAGGTTAAGATTTAAAAATCTTCATGGGTAAGTTCTGATCCATTACAAACTGTGCATTTATTTTTGAAGTATTAGATGTTATTGCCACCGTAGCTGAAGTCCTATCCAGGTCCGGATTTAAAACACAATTAAAGCCATTATAATTTTATGAGTGCTCACATTAGGAATAGATGTGAATACATTTTGGATGAAATCTGTATCATTTGTGTTAGGTGAATTGATATTTATCAGAATCATTTTAGTATTAAATAAATTGCCCATCACCATTACATACTGCTCTTCAGGATCATATAGTATGTCTGATGCTACAAATGGAATAGCCATACCCCAAGTTTTCTTTGTATAGCTGGAGTGAAAAATTTGGCCAATGTACCTCCTTTACAATTGAGACCGTGAGTCTCCAGCAAAAATACTATCTTGGCATTTAAAACTGTTAAGTGAGAGAATACTTTCTTTCGCTTTAATTCATGATTGAGTCCTTTGACATTCCAGCTCACAAAGTTCACTGGTCATAAAAACATTACTTCTGATCTTTTGTTTTTTGTAGTCTTAAGTTAAGGCAGTACATTTTTACATACAATAACTTTGACCTAGATTTCACAGTATTTCCAGGTGTTGTGGCTATGAAGCCTATTTTATGTTTATATTAAAAACACACTGTAAATAGCTAGTTACTTTGTGAATGGCAAAAAGTACATTTGTTCAATGGAAGAAATTTCAATATGATATAATAATTGAGGTTTACAAAAAAATAGAAGCAAAAGTTGCAGAAAAGGAAATATAACGTATAGTTATCGCAAATGTCATATTACAAATGGTCCAAGTGGCAAGTTACAAGTAGGATCTTCTTTGCCTTGCTAGAACACAGTATGCCTCATGATAGTATTTCAAAAGAATGTCTGGATCAGTCTTCCTCCTACTTTTTCTGCTTCATTTGGAGAGCTAAAAATGTAAAACTGACCTTCAATATCCACTTCCAATTTGGCAGGGTAATGCTGTAGTATGTGGTGCACTTAGCAGTTGTTGCAGGGGAGAAATCTAGGAAAATGCAAATGTCGTTATTTTCAAATATAATCTCCTCTTTCAGACTGTTTTCTTTAGCCTGTAGTTTGTCAAAGCAAACAATCAGGCTTCTTGGTTTAGAGGCATTCAGTTCACATACTGTATACAGTAGGCGGCTGAGATTTCGATGTGTCTGATTTGAAGTCCTTTCCAGTTACTTTAGAGAAGAGTTTAGCTGTGAATTTCACTGCAGTTGGACTTTCATGTTTTTCAAGGAGACCTTTGATTCTGATGTTGTTCCCTCTACTGTATATCTATCCTTAAGCGCAGCCAGTTTGTCAGCAAGCACTTTGCATTCTGATGCGGCGGATGTGGATTGTTCAAGTATGAGTTTCAAAATGAGTTGTAAACATTTGCTTAACATCTTCAAGCTGAGCAGCAAGTACTTTAATTTTACTCTTTAACTTATTCATATTTTCCTGCATTTTTTTTAATCAATTTTTTCTAGAATTTATGTAAAGGCTATAGTAAACTTCTTACTAAAACTTTTCTCTTGGACTTTTATATCCTGATGCGGTCTCTCATTTTCCTTATTTAGATCCTTCATTTCTTCCTTTACATCCCTTATATCCCTTCTTTATATCACTTTTTATGTCATTTATGTCCCAACGAGTGCAGCAATCATAACCTTTAGCTTGGAAAGTGTGTTTGGTCTTCTCTATCATCCATAGGCTGAGTTGTGAGTCTGGTTAGGGTTGATGCTGCTGATTCATGGTGGGTATTCGAAGCAGTTGACAACAGTGATAGTGCTCCTGGAATAAACAAATTGCCCAACTCGCTTGCAGTTTCGCTCCCACTTTCGCTTTCGGCTGGAGTCGATGCTGTAGCATCAGGTCCTGGCAGATGTGTTCCTTCACCCGTCTGTTCATAGGTCAGTCTCTGGTAGGCCATACTATGAACTTCAAGCAGGGTTTTGACAAAACTTTGGCTACCTTACCCTTATCTTTTTCTTTCTGAACCCTTTGTTTGCTGCTCATGCTTATTTATACTCATGTGTAATGTAAATATAGCCTACCTCGGAATCATAGTTAAAAAAGAAGGTAAAATAACACCAGTTCTAATGCAGCTCAGCTTTAGATGTCCACCTCACACAGCGGATAAGACCAATCCCTATTCCAGTTGCCTCAGTCTGTATTAACAACATTATTTCAGAGTACTTCAAACTAGAACGCAGTACTCAACAAGGAAGTCACCTATCACCATTGCTCTTTGCAATCACCATTGAGCATTGGCTGTTTACTTTCAAAATGCATCAAAGATAAAGGGGATTTTCAGAGAAGGACTTGAAAAGAAAATATTACTATATGCAGATGATATGGTACTGTGTATATCTGACCCACAACATTCTGTGTTAGCGGATTTTCAAAAGATATCTGGAACCAAAATCAATTTGAATAAAAACATGGTTTTCCAGTGAACTCTCTAGCACACAATATCAGACTGGACACCTTTCCCTTTATCACAGCAGATCAGTTTAAATATCATGGGGTAAATATCAGAAGTAAATATAAAACTGTTTTTGTATCCTACAGGCAATTAAGCTATAAATTTAATATCTCATCAACACAATTTTTCCTCTACTCTCAAGCTAGAAACTTTGCTTAACAGAACCTGCCCAATTTTCTTCACCTCCCACCTATTTCTATTCCAGAAGAAATATTGATCAGTCTTGAGGACTTGGATAGCATTTTTACAATTTATGAAAAACATTTCAAAGTCGCTTCCTATCAAAGATCCCATGGCACAATGGGGAAACTTAACATTTCAGAAAAGGGGTGGAAGGCAGCCATGCACAGAATACACTTGAGCTCCATATGTGCAAAGCACTCAATTATTCAACTTAAAATCTTCTATCAAGTGCATTTATCTAGTTTAAAATGTTTCCAGGGCAAGACCCAACCTGTGAACATTGCAATCGAGCTCCAGTCTCACCGGGCCACATGTTTTGGACATGCACTACATTAACATCGTTTTGGACAAAATTCTTTGAATGCCTATCAGACAGCCTTGGTGTCCCAATCTCTCCTAATCCACTAACAGCTGTGTTCGGTGTACTCTCAGGTGGGCTTAAAGTGGAGAGGGACAAACAAACTGTAATTGCTTTGACCTCACTACTAGCACATAGACTTATCTTGCTCAACTGGAAGAATCCCAACCACCACTTTTAAGTCAGCGGGTAACTGATGTCATATACTATTTGAAATTGAAAAAAATCAAATTCTCACTTAAACGATCTGTTCAAAATGTTTTAAAAATATGGCAGGATCTAATCAATAACATTTTAGAATAATATTCTATATCAGGAAAAAGGATACTCTTCCTTCCTTGCTGTTTCAAAGATTTGCTTTGCTAGCTGGCTCTCCTCTCTCTCTTTTGGGTGGAGTTTGAATTTTAGTTTTGTTAAGTTTGATTGTTATTGATGGATATGGATGGTTATTTGCTTTTAATTAAAATCAATCAAATAAAAGAAAAAAATAAACTGTAATATGTGTAGAAAGAAGTAAATTAAAATAAAATTAAACCCAATTATACAATAAGTACACTTTTGGAAAAAAATAGCATTTTTAAAATCCTCAAAATAAACATACTCAATGATCAAATGAAAAAAAATCATACTCATATATTTGTTTAATAAAAGAATGACTTAATGAAAGTTCAGTCCAGGACACAAAGGATTAAGCACGTTCTAATACTAAACGCTTCCAGATGAAATAGCCAGCAGTTTCACATTTCGTTTTCAGCAGTAGATTTAGCTAAACATCCTGTTTCATTCTTGAAATATTTAAGCATTCAGAGAATGGAACTTAAAAACGCTGGAAAGATGGCAGCATTGAACGCTACAGATGTTGCAAACATTTTGCCTGCTGCTCCAAAAATATGAAAATTTCCTGACTATACTGTATATTGGCTTTTTATCTAGAATTGAGACAAATTATAAAATAAAAGGCATTCAAGTAAACATTTGATGAGAGCTAAGAAAATACATATCAAAGTTATGGAGATGAATATCTCTTCAGCAGATGTGTGACCTGGAACCTTTTCATATTGCATTTAAATGCCAGCTGTTGGCTGCGCACCAGCTGATAAACATAAAGCCCTGCATTTTTTGACAAGGCTGGCACTTGCTGTGCCTCATGCCGACGCTTGCACACATTGCTCTCTTTCATCTTGTAGTGCCAAGAAAATGCATGTGGAAGAAAATGAAAACAAACTTAATTTGCTGATGTTTTTGTGTTTCTCTGCCTAAAGTGTTGCTTCAAAGGAAACATTTCTCGAAATGTCTAGTAATAAATTTGTGTTTTTAATTTAATATTACATTTCCATTGGGAAGCGCTGAACAGCCCTACTCCTGCATGCCCATTTCAAACAGACAATCAAAGAGTGTTATTGTTAGCATCATTGATTTGATTCAACCTTTAATGTAATGTTTTTTCACAGGGAGCACTCTGACACAGTCAGATATTTATTTTCAATAAGAAGTGCCACCATGAGGAGAACACGGGCCCATTTCTGCTTGTAATATATTAATTTACTAAGTCATAGTGTGCTTTTAATATCAGTCTGCATCCACACAATATTGGTTTGTGTATTGTGGCCTGCAGGGGGCTCTCAGCTCCCCAACACCTAACACAGACAGACGCAGACACAAGTTCAACAAGCACAACACTGGCTTTATTGCGTGTTTTTGTGGGAAACCCTTTAGAACTAAGGATTTCCCACACTACACTCACAAGACAAAGCATAATAATTAAACGCCATAAAGCACTTTGTCTTTCCTTCTCTCTTCTTCTCTCTCTTTTATTTGCCCCCACTCCTCCTCAGCAAGCGTTGACCTCTCTGTCCATTCCGACTGTAGCTCCTGGAGCAGTGGCAGCTGGCTTCTTATATGTTGCACCTGAGAGTAATTCCAGTGGTCCGTTAGCGTGGTCTGGAAGCACCGCCGGGTGAGGTGAAACCCCAACGAGGTAGGCCCCTACAGTGCCCCCTGGTGGCACCCACAGAACCCAACAGGGCTGTACCAAACTCCAACTCCCATGGAGCCCTGTGGGAATCTTCATTGCTGTAGCAAACCAAAAGGGCTGTCAACTAGAGCTCCAGGGGAGGTAGTGCCCTGTGCATGTTCTCTCCTCTGGAATCCCGACCAGGTAAGGGTCACCACAGTATATTGTGAGCAAAATGGTGTTCACCTTGTCTGGTTCACATGGAGAGGCTAAACTGCCATTTTAGTCCTGTCACTTCTGCAGTTCTCACTCTCCCGCAGGGCTGACATTACAAGAAACCTTTCTAAAATGAATGATGGGAAACATATAAGAAAAAAACATCAGGTGAAGGAAACTTCTGGTATCTGAAACTCTCATTTTTTATGCAAGAAATGAGACCTTCCAAGTCGACTTTTCTCTATTGTAGACTTTTCTCGGCCTTGAATAATGACCTATCAGGGAACTATGATTGATTCTGAAGAAAACATTTTTAGATTCTACTGGGTCTTGCCTACTTGAGGCCGCGCTCTCATACTGTGAAGTGCCATGTTCAGGTTCTGCTGTGTTACACCTGCTTTCCCTGCTTTTCCCACTTAAAATAAATTATGAGAGTGCCAGCAAAGCACAGCAGGAGTTGGATTTGTGCAAAGGGAAGACAATAGAGTTACACTAATATGCTCAGCACATTCTCGTGCCTTCTGAATTTGAAGATCACCTAAATATGTCCACATTCTCTAGGAAATTTCTACAAAATTATAACACAGAATGTTTCTTGTTTTCCTTCTTCAGAAGAACCAGAACCATATGATTTGCAATGACTGGGTCTCCCTCCTCACATCACTTCTTTTTTTTTTTTTTTTTTTTTTTTTTTTTTTTAATATTTTTATTTTATTAATTTTCATTGTAATCATTCCATACAAACAGATCAATTTATAACCCAACAAATTTGAAGACAAATCAAACCCCACCCCTGAGAAGGAGAGCTTAGCTAAAGGAAAATTGCTTTAAGCTTTTTAATAAGGCAACATTAGACAAAAGAAGGGAAGAAGTAAATATCTATATAAATAAGAGATGGAGAAGGGAGTTAAATGCAATAATAGTTAATTCTCTTATTCTAAAATAATATTGATTAAATCCTGCCAAGTTTTGAAAAAATTTTGTACAGATCCTCTAACTGAAAATTTGATTTTTTCCAATTTCAAATAATATAAAACATCGGTTTCCCACTGACTTATAAGAGGAGAATTAGGATTCTTCCAATTTAACAAAATAAGTCTGCGTGCCAAGAGTGTAGTGAATGCAATCACCATTTGCTTGTCCTTCTCCAATTCAAGTCCATCTGGAAGGACACCAAACACAGCTGTTAGTGGGTTAGGAGGGATTGTGATACTAAGGCTGTCTGAGAGGCACTTAAAAATTTTTGTCCAAAATGATGTTAGTTTGGTGCAGGCCCAGAACATGTGACCCAGTGAGGCAGGAGCTTGGTTGCAGCGCTCGCAGGTTGAATCCTGGCCTGGAAACATTTTGGACAGTTTTAAGCGAGACAGATGAGCTCGATATATAATTTTTAGTTGAATAATTCTATGCTTTGCGCATATAGAACTCGAGTGAATTCTCTGCTTTGCTACCTTCCACTCCTTTTCTGATATATTGATTAAGAGATCTTCTTCCCAATGTCCTCTTGGATCTTTGAAAGGTAGGGACTCTAATAAGATTTTATATATTGCGGAAATAGTGTTTGTTTCCTCGGAATTGAGCAGTATTTTTTCCAGCATTGTGGAGGGTGCAAGGTGGGGGAAATCGGGCAATTTCTGTTTAACAAAATTTCTAATTTGAAGATAGTAAAAGAAATGTGTAGCTGGGAGGTTAAATTTTGAACGTAATTGTTCAAAAGATGTAAATATGTTGTCTATATAAAGATCTCTGAGCATTTTAATCCCAAAACTTTTCCAGGTATTAAAAACTGGATATACTTGCGAAGGTTGAAAGAGGTGGTTCCCTTGCAGAGGTGCCACTGATAAAAGATTTTCCATCTTAAAATGCTTCCTAATTTGGTTCCATATTCTGAGTGAGTAAAGCACAATTGGGTTATTAGTATATTTGCGATAACTTTCATTTATTGGAGAGCAGAGCAGGGAATATAAAGAAGTACTACAGGATTTTACTTCTATTGCAGACCAAGCCTGTGTATGTGCATTTATTTGTGTCCAGGTTTTTATGGCTTGTATGTTTGCTGCCCAGTAATAAAACTGAAAATTAGGTAAAGCCATGCCACCTTCTGCCTGAGGTCTTTGTAGGGTCGCTCTTCGGATACGTGGGTGTTTTGAGTTCCAAATGAATGAGGTTATTATTGAATCTAACTGTTTAAAAAACGATTTATTGATATATATTGAAATGTTTTGAAATAAAAAGAGAAGTTTAGGAAGGATATTCATCTTAACGATGTTAATTCTTCCGGCTAGAGTGAGATGAAGGGTTGACCATCTATGCAAGTCTTGCTTAATTTTTTCCATACAGACGCCAAAATTTTGTTGATAAAGAGCTTTATGTTTACTTGTGATATTTACCCCTAGGTATTTAAACTGATCTGCAATGGTAAAAGGTAGGGTGTCTAATTTATTATTATATGCTTGTGAGTTCACTGGAAAGAGTATACTTTTATTCAGATTAATTCTAAGACCAGATATCTTTTGAAATTCTGTTAGTGCTGTTAAAACAGCAGGGACAGTGTTTTCTGGGTCCGATATATATAAGACCATATCATCTGCATATAAAGAAATTTTCTGTTCCAGTCCTTCTCTGACAATCCCCTTTATCTGATGAGAATTTCGGCAGTGAACCGCCAGTGGTTCAATAGCGATTGCAAACAACAGTGGCGACAAGGGACATCCTTGTCTGGTACCACGTTCTAGTTTAAAGTAGTCTGAGCAAATTTTATTAATACAAACTGAAGCTTCTGGACTGGTATACAGTAGTTTAATCCAAGCACAAATATTCGGGCCAAACCCAAATTTCTCCAATGCAGTGAAAAGGTAATTCCATTCGATCATGTCAAATGCCTTTTCTGCGTCTAATGATAGTAATATCTCTGGGGTGTTTGATTTTGCTGGTGAATATATAACATTAAACAAGCGTCGGAGATTTGAAGATAGATGTCGGCCTTTAATAAATCCAGTTTGATCTTGTGATATTACCGAGGGCAGCACTTTCTCCATCCTTCTAGCTAGGATTTTTGAGAGTATCTTAACATCATTATTCAGGAGTGAAATTGGTCTATATGATGCACATTGTAACAAGTCCTTATTTTGTTTAGGAAAGACGGTGATTAATGCTTGTCGAAATGTTTGAGGTAGTATTTGGTGGTCTTTAGCTTCTGTAAATGTTACCAATAAGAGTGGAGCTAGCTGAGTGGAGAATTTCTTATAAAACTCTACGGGGTAACCATCAGGGCCTGATGATTTCCCGCTTTGTAGTGACTTTATAGCGTCTAGTAATTCTGTTAGCGTTAGAGGTTTATCTAGTTCCTCAGCACTTAAAGCATCTATTTGTGGTATTTGTGAATTATCCAGAAATGCATTAGATTGCGTGTTGTCTTCTTTGGGCTCAGTGGAATATAAAGACTTATAGTAATCTCTAAATGTGTGCAAAATTTTATTATGGTCGATGATTTCTTCTCCATTCTTGTTGGTGATTACTGGTATTGCATTGTGAACTTCTTGTTTATGAATTTGTTGAGCTAAAAGCTTATTAGCTTCATAGTAATGCTGTCTAGACTTATAAATAAGTTGTTCAGTTTCTTTAGTTGTTAAGATGTTAAGTTCTGTATGCAGGGCCTGCCTTTTCCTGTGAAGAGCTTCACTTGGACGCCTGGCTTGTTCTTCATCTATTCTAGTAATTTCATTTCTTAGCTCTGACACTTTCTTGGTTTCTAATTTATTTCTATGGGAAAGATATGAAATAATTTGGCCTCTTAGGAAGGCCTTTAGAGTTTCCCAGAGTGTTCCTGCAGAAACCTCTGTAGACGTGTTTGTCTCTAGGAAGAAGCTGATTTGTTTGGATATAAATTCTGTGCAGTTTTCGTCTGCCAATAAAAGAGGGTTAAGATGCCATCTGCGAGGTGAGTACGAGGGGCTTATTGATTTTAGCTCCAAGACTAGAGGGGCATGGTCAGAGATAACAATTATGTCATATTTGCATGATTTAATTGTAGGCAGGAAATTATTATCTATAAAAAAATAATCAATTCTTGAGTAGCACATCACTTCTTATTGGTACAGCACAATAAACTCCCCATGGACTGCATAAATGATTACAACTTCCTGAACAGCTTGCTTTATCTTTCTAAGCTTCCCACTGATGGAATATCTAGTGCAAGCATAGACTCAAGATCTCACACACTGCCAGTAGCAAGAAGACATGATAGAGTGCAAAATCGTCATCATCAGTCCATTAACTGTTAGGTCATTGGGGCATTATGGATGTCCTGACAATTTTCCTCCATTACCATCTGTCCTGTGCTACTCAAAGAGAGTCCAGCCCACTCTTTGCACTCCATGCACTTCTTCATTGGTAATATGGTCACTGTAGGAGATGTGTAGGACGTTATAATAACCTCTCACCTCAAAGGCCAGGATTCTTCTTTAGAGGTCTGCAGTCAGGGTCTATGTTACACAAGCACAGAAAACAATGGACATTACAAGTATTTGCGTCAATTTTGCTTTAGAACTGAGAATGATATTGTTGTCATTCCATGTGGTTTTGAGCTTTGCAGAAACCGCTGCTGCTTGTGCAATTCTGGAAAGAACTTCTGCTTTGGATTCCTGTTCTGTCACAAGAGAACTGAGGTATTTGAAGCATACTTTGAAGCTTACTTTGAAGTCTTTTCTAATGTTGTTTATCATCAGTTTGGTCTTTCCTGTGTTGATTTTGATGCCATCTTTCCAGCCACTCTACGAGTTTGGGAAGTTCTTCTTGATCGCCAGCCAAGCCATCAATGTTGTCAATGAATCAAGGATTGTTCAAAGATCTTCCTGCAATGCTGATTGTTCCAAGATGGTCCTTTAGTACATCAGTCATGACCCTTTACAGGAAGATGTTGAATAGGATGGAAGAGAGTATTCAGCCCTATCTGACACAAACAGTTTTCCAAAACCACTCTCCCAAGCTACCATTTGCAAAATGTGCAAATCGTTGATCCTTCATATTGTAATATTGTACCAGTGAATTATTGCTTATTTCATAGCTTGTCACTCTTAGAAGGATGGTTTGCTTAGCCACACTAGGTGGAGATCAAGGAACTGTGATAGGTTTGCCATTTTTTTATAGGCTACTGTGCAGCAGGTACAGAAGCTGCTCATTTGAATGATGGAACGCCAGATTATACTGCTGCTGGCTCAATGCAGATGTCATCATTGTCTGTTGCTTCAGGAGATAAATGATAGTCTTAGTGATGAGAGGCACACACCTGATGTCCAAGCCATTGTTACACTGGGTTAGAACTTCAAAGGAGACCTGATCTCCTTGAGACATAGGGGTACAATGGTATAGCGGGTCCACAGCTCCCATCAAAGGCCAGTTTAAAATAAATAATCACCGCGCTCGCGGCTTAGTGAGGGGGCGTGGTGGTTGTGTGGCTGAAGTGGTTCTCAGGGCGATTCGCAATGTGGCAGTTTTTCACCTTAGTGCACAGGTGAGAAACGGTCCGCATCCGTGATTGTTCCTGGGGCTGCTGATTTGCCACAGCTGCCATGCCCTCTTGATAAAATAGAAGCGTGAGTCGGCTAGAAGGAAATAAACAAGAAAGGAGAGAAAGCCAGAGGTTGAGGGATAGCAGTAAGCTGCAGCAGCAGGAGAAAGTCGGTGCAGGAGAGCAAGTGAGTGCAGGTTCGCGTGCAGCTGTACAGGTATCCTGGGTGTTAGGCCGACACCCGAGGAGTAGCAGTAGTGGTCGCTCCCGCAGAGTTTATTTTGAAGGGCAGGAGTGACAGGAAAGCGGATGACTCTTCGCGTAAGGCCGCGGAAGGCAGCGGGAGTCGGGACTTGGGGTGTGTATTCCCCAGCGTGGGCGCCCTGGTCACTGTGGAACCAAAGTCGCTGTATGGAGGAGCCTACCAGAGCCAGGGGTCGGTAAGGCAATCCAAACAGTAGGACAGTGCAGAAAAGGTCAGCCGCATGTAGAGCGACTCCTCTGTTGAGAAGCCCAGATGATGAGAGAAGCATGGGGGCCACCAGTAGTAGAAGCAGGATGCACTGGATTTTTAAAAGGACAGCTTCCAGCATTGTTTTAACCTCGTTGTTTTAAAGATTTTTTTTCTATTGTTTTAACCTCCATGTTTTTACTTTTGTTTTATGGATTATTTATTTAAGGAAGACTCTGTATGAAGCACTGCACTTATTTATTTGGACATTGTTTTGTTGCTGTTTTTAAATAAAAGCACTTGGCACTTTCATACACCATCCCCCTTGCTCCATTGTTGTTGCCTCACTGCCTAGCTCATCGGTAGCATTACCGACGGTGATGGGTTCAAGGGCTCCCGGACAGCAGACGGGAGCATGCAGCTAACCCGCATCGTCACAGGTACCTGGAGAGTGTTGGGACTTGGTGCCATAGTTGTGCACTTGCCTTTCTTTGGCCTTAAGGAGACTCCCAGGTATTTAATACACCATCTGCCCTGCTGCTGTAACCTCCAAGTCAGCTCCCCAAAAACCCTTCTGGACAGTGACACAGGACACCTGTGGCATGTCGCTCTGGTCTGCAAGCTCTCTCGTCGGGGATGAAGGAGTTGGGGGAAGTAAGCTTGTGACGTATGGTTGTCTTTTGCAGAAATACCATGTAAGAATATTCATGTGTTATCATCCAAAATGTCAGATGCAACATCCTGGCATTTATGAGCCTTGGGAAGAGAAATTTGTGCAGTTTGGCACGAATTATTGTAAACCTTAAAATGTATTTAGATTTGAGGATATAGATGTCCATAGCACCTAACTACAATATAAAACAATACAAAATTGTATTGCTTAAGATTAAAATTCTCTGGAAAAATTCAGAAAGCAAGATTTGCCATCTTTTTGTGCAAGTTTTTAAAAGCTGTCAGAAATGGATACCTGGCTCTGTCTGTAAAACTTCCACTCTCAAAGCAGACAGTTGTGTGTCCAAAGAAATATTCCAGCCAAAAGCTTCTATGGAAAAACCACTGAAAAGGTGGAGCAGTGATAGTGAAGAAGAGGAGGAGGAAGATTCACCAGAAAGTGAATTGGAGCCAGCGATCTTCTGGGCCCAGCACATCCTCTTTGACGTCAGGTTCATTCACTCATTTAAAGAAGGAGCAGAAGGATTTCATTTGAATAAACACTTCTTGGAGATGGCAGATAGTAGTACAAAGGAAGGAATTGATGAGAATTCCCAACATGTTAAGCTAAAATACGGACTCTTGGCTGATCACTTTTCTATAGTCATTTTGAAACAGTTCAACATACTTAGGAATCCCAGTGATACAATGATTTAAAGATTTATTCGGATATAATTTTAGCAACCTGAAAGAAATAAGTTGTTACCACGCTGTCAGATAATAATATAATAATAATTCATTACATTTATATAATGAATTATTATTATATTATTATCTCTTCATTTTACATTAGCTAGGAATACGTAATGTGAAAATTAACATTATTAAACCATCCTGGACCTTGGCTAGCCTTTAGAATGCCTCAAATCCTTACTTATATTTACATTTACATTTATTTGCTTAGCAGATGTGTTTATCCAAAGCAACTTACAGTCAACATACTCGAGTAACATCAGTCTGGAGACTGTTACAGGACAAAAGTACAAAATTGATTATCACAAGTGAAAAGCTCAGAACAAAAATACAAACAAGTTACATTTCCCAGATTACAAAAACCTAACAGCTATGTTAGACAGAAATTGACTAAACAAGAGAGTCTTCAAGCACTTCTTAAACATGGTGAGGGAGTCAGCAGTTAAGATGGAGGTGTGCAGCTCGTTCCACCAGCCAGGAGCTACACATAAAAAGAATCTACCCTGAGATTTGATACCACGCCAAGGAGACATCACCCAACACTGTTCAACAGCAGACCTGAGGGATCGAAAAGGAGCAAAGAACTTCACAAGTGTCTCCATATATTTAGGTGCAAACCCACTGAATACTCTAGGCATGTTACATTTGTGTTGTGACAGGAAGCCAGTGTAGTGATCTGAAGAGAGGAGTTACATGTGCCCACCTTGGCTGGTTCAACACCAGAGGAGCTGCTGCATTCTGAATCTCAGTGACTCATATTGGTGCTCCTACCAGCAGAGTGTTGCAGTAATCCAGACGTGACAAGACCAAGGCCTGGATCAGGAGTTGTTCTGCATATTCAGTCAAACATTGTCTGATCTTGTCTATATTGTACAAAGCAAATCTGAAAGACCAAGAGACCATAGCAATATAGTCCCTAAAGGACAGCTGAGCATCAATCACATCACCTCTCCAAGGTTATGTACTGACTTGGTGAGTGTCAGCAATAGTGAGCCAAGCGGAACAGAGATGGGGTGCTGAATAGACTGACGAGATAACAAGAAGGTCCATCTTTGCCAGATTGAGCTGAAGATGGTGTTTCGTCATCCAGATTGCAGTATCGGTGCCAAGATTCTACCTGATACTGTGAGCTCCTCTGGAGGGAGCAACAGGTATAACTGTGTATCATCAACATAACACTGACAGGAAAAAGCATGGAACTGGATGAGAGGAGAAGAGGAGAGAGCCCAGCACCAATCCTTGGTGCATCCCAGTCCTTGGCTGATACCCCCTTGAGATCTCTTCACACCAGGACACAGCGCAGGATCTGCACAAGAGGTAGGACTCAAACCACCTGAGGGCAGTCCCAGTGATGTGAAGGTCAAAGAGTTGCATTTTGGAGTGAATAACAGTCATCATCTCAAATCCAACATATTCATAACAGGCTTTTAGTCATGTCGCATGCCGTCAGTGAGAAGACCACAACTGGCACTATTCAATGTTTAAGCTTTAAATAATGCTTTTACATAAACGATTTATCATTTTTTTCATCTATTCAACACTTAAGGAAAGGTTTTTTTGAGCCAGATGAGTTGTAAAGATTTAACTCGTGGGAATTTCACTTCCTTGGACAATCTTGCCCTAACATTAAAGACATTTTTTTATATTATATAAGATTTTACCATTTATTACCCACCTTATTAAGTCACTATTTTTCAGGTTTATTGTTTACACAAAGTGAGGTCCGTGGCAGCTCTGGCTTTTAAAAGAAACAGTGTGGTTTAGCTCGGTGTCGGGGGTGCTGATGGGATAATTGGCGTATTTGCATTCATATGCAGACGCCCACGGTCTGGGCCACCTTTCTTGTTGACAATCCAAGGTGCGTAATTAAGCAATATTTAAAATGAGAAGATGGATAATAAAGAGAGGAGACTTCCTGGCAAGATCAGGGGGGCGGACAAGGAGAGGAGGCAGGGCAGTCAGGCCCCTGCAAGGTACCAAAGGCAATAGTTCTACGAGAAGTGACCCCGCTGAGCTTTTGCCTAAGAGTGAGGGACTTACATTGACCCTCCCAAAATCCAGGTAGTGGGATGCAGTATATGGGATTACAGAGGGAAGGCTTATTGTGTCTTGCTCAAAGCCAAAAAGGGCAGGTGGGACAGGAGCCGGTTGATCGTGACTGTAGCTGGAGGCAATATGGACCCACAAGGGTGAGCTGGAGAGAAATACAGAGAGCCATGTTTATCTTACAGAGGAGACTTTTACCTGATGCCTTAGAGTATTTCATTTTGGGATTTAACGTGTTTATTGTTCAATTTTTAATCTCCACATGAGCACTTTAATTTGGATTATTTAATGACTTATTTATTCCTTTCTGTACTGCACTTTATCATTTTGATTTTGTTTTAATAAGTTTTCACTATTCACTTTGGCTGTTATCACTCACTTGCTTCTGTGCCCATCTTGGTTATGAACTACTAGGGAGTCATGTCAATGGTTTGGCACTACCCAGACATTGACCCAGACACCTATGGGATTTAAATTTTCATATAGATAATACTAATGACTCAAAAGCAAAGGGATTCTTAAACATTTGTCACTTTTTGGCCTTATCTGTGGAGGCCCAAATACACAATTATCGATGGGGCTTAAATACTGAGATGATATGCATTATGAATATATAAATGATCAGATTAACACTAGAATCCCTGAAGCCTACGAAAAAACTTGTAATCCCGGGCCACCTTAAATTTCTTTGCACCTCTCCATTAACATCTTTTGTATTGTAAATGCATCAATCAGCACATTTCATATCTACTTTGTACCCTAAGCTAACTTTTTTTCCTATGGTTATATTCTTGAATAAAAGTGCACTTGTTTTGTTAGTTGGAGTGAGTCAGAGGGCATGTCACATTATGTAAGCAACTTCATGAGAGCACGCCACTGACTGCCTCCGTCTCAAAAAGGTTATTTAAGTGGAGGCTACGACTGAAAGTCTCTGAAAAGGTCATGTAATGTGACGTAACATTAAGGGATAATTAATCCCCATAAAAATATTTGCAAAAAATGATAACAAAACCATGTCAGGATAACCATGTGCAGGAATACTTCGCCATAGATCAACTAGGAGAAGTCATGATGACACCCCAGTAGAGAGCTCAAGGATGAAAACCCCCAATGAAGAAGCATCACAGTGGAAGGGGTGCCAAGATATTCAAAATGGCCTAAAGCTTTGTTTCCCTCAGTTGGATTGTTGTAAAATATACAGTATGTTGACCACTGAAAGAGTGCTTGGGACGCACACAAAAGACCAAATAAAGGGTGAACGCTAATTTTTTTGCCATTTTAATCAGGATGCTCATTGCTCTTCTTGCAGTGGATGTTTTAGCACTAAAGTCCTGATAAAAATTAATTTAATGTCCTTCAAAGGAGAATATGCTGAACTTTTCTTGACTCAGGAATAACTTTCGATAAAACTACATTATGATAGTAGACGTGTTATCCCAGGTGCTATACCCCCTGTGTTCAATTTCAGCAGAGGGCTGAAAAGAAGGGAGAGCTGGTGCAATGGCGGGATAGAACTGATGGACAGCAGCTAGCATATCATTTCTTTATCTGCCAATCCTTATTCCATCTAGTCTAAGATTATTGTAGTGCTGATGATCTTCCATCTCAGCGAGCTTTGCTGATAACAACTCCACCTTCCTGTTCATGCCAGCAATTCCTGTAGCATGGTGTTCTTAACAGAGGTGCTGTCGTTCTACAGCATCTTGAAGTCACTCCTAAGGCGTTCATATCGGGTGGGATCTCGGTGTGATCATACTGGATGATGATATATAAAGAGTTCACCTGCTCCACAACAGATTTTTTCATCTCCTCCAGAAAAGAAGCTATGAGATGAAAGATGGCATCTGTCTCTGGGCCATCCTCAGCTCGGGGTGCCTTTTTAACTGGACTGCTTGAAGAAGAACAGGATGCCGTATCTGAATGTCAGGGTGAGATGAATCCTACACGCCCCTTTTGACAAACTTTAGATGGCAAGGGAAATCAGTGGTGGTAAAAAGTGTTCAGGACACAAGCAAAAGCTGAGCTAAGCAGCCATTGGCAGCGAGCATCACGTGGTCCACCATATCGAGAGGCCAAATCCTGTCTTTTAGCCTTGATTAGACTCATTGCCTTTCTCCTGACTCCTTTGACACTGTGTGGTGGGATTACTTTGTTAAAATGTTTGAAGCACTGGCTGCCATCCCACTGTAAAGTTTTGGGGGTGGATAGATGATCTTTCAGCATAGAGGATATTTTTAATTCAGTTGAAGCAGTTTCCTCCTAACAGATGGGGTCCTCTGCCCCAGGATTGGTTCTTGCTTTGCTCCTGATGCTGTCAGAATCATCGCTGGCAGCTTCAAGAAACCATTTATGGGAAACAGTGGGTTCAGCAAATGGACGAATGGCTAGATTTTGTAAAACTCAAACATATTTAACAAAAGAGGAGGGAAAGTTGTGAGATTTCCTTCTTTTTAGTATTTATTAAATGTTAGAACATGATGATTTGGTGGCTAAAACTGACTGGCAGATGCTTCCACCCCTTCAGACCCTTTCCTAAGACCTTCAACCTGAGGATTTGAGTGTCCAAGGCTGAGAGGTGCAGCAAATGGACAGTTCTGAAAATGCACCACATGAGTGGAAGGACAACATGGACTCATAAATTCAAAAGAGAAAACATTGATAAAGTTTGTCTCTGAATGCTGTCTGATCACGCTTGGAACCCACATTCTCCTTTGGTGTCCATGCAGGCTTTCTCCGGCTGTTTGGTGGCACATGCCAGAATAACAGGTGGCTCTAAAGTGGGTTGGTATTGGCGCCAGCCCGCATTTACTCCTCACTAGGATCCACTATTGGCTTTTTTCATATATCACTGCTTTCTTGAGCTTTAAGTCCTCAAGGTTATGTAACAAAAAATTACTTTCAGAAAATAGATAAATGGATAATGATAGACCGCTCCAAATGACAGAAAGCTGTGCCTCAAAGATGACTTCATGAGGAAGAATTCCTAACATATTTGCAGCGCTATTTGATGTTGAATGACGTGAGGATCCTATTTAAACAGCTGCTCCTTAAACAACAGGTCGATACAGTTTGGCACTATTCCCCATCAACCCCTCTGGCTGTGCAGCAATGCGCTTCGGCACAATTTACTACTCAAGGCCAAAGTACTCAACGTTCTGATGTGATGGGTTCATTCTTAGTTCACCATATCATGAAAACATCTTGTCATTTATCTTGAGTCACCTCACTGCTGCCAGGATGGACAGCGCTGCCTTGTGGTGTTGATCTGTTACTGCTCTGACGGGAGTTGAATTAATGCTTTATAGTGACCTTATTTGTCAATGATGATGAGTGTCAATGATTTTTGGCTAAAACATTTGCAATACAATCTATCTATCTATCTATCTATCTATCTATCTATCTATCTATCTATCTATCTGTCTATCGTGTAATTCATACCTGGCTGTTTGTAAGGGAAAAGAAAAACATGCTTGAAACTGCCTGTCCATTAAACTAGGACATCCTGACTTAATTTGTACCAGCACATTTCTCTTTAGAAAATGAGATCATATATAACATTTAACTTTGTGTTTTCGTCTCTGTTAACAGTTTACATATAAATCTTATTTGTTATACTTGGGACTTTTAGAGTGTTTCTAAAATACATAATTTTTTTTAAAGCTGATTGGTAAAAAATTAAATATTTTGAAATGTGTTTTGTAAATAAATCTAGCTGATTAAATTAAGTGCTCTATATGATTTCTTCAATCTGCCATGCTGCCTTAACAAAAGCATGTGGGACTCCACTCATAGGTGTAAATAAATGACGTCCATGTTTGGAGTTCATTTATAACAATGATACAAGACTCCTCTTTACTTACTAAGTATTTTCTGCAAGAAGTCATTTCCTTGCTTACGAATGCTTCAGCTGTTTAAGCCTTAATGCATGGGATGAAACTGGAAACAGGAGTCAAATCAGAAAAGGGCTTCCAAAGCCGCACAGAAATCAGGGCACAGTTACAGGAAAATAATTATTACATTAACCTACAAAATGACAAAAATATTAATCAGATAATCATAAGACTAAACTGTAAAGCAGAAAAAAAATGAAAATTCTTCACATTAATAAATTAACAAATGGTGGGGAGAGAAGTGTTGCCAAAGGTGACACCATGACAAAGCTCATTCCAAATATGGTGGCGTTCATTATTGTGAATTTAAACATTCTGATTTTTCAACACTGGCTCTTTCTCTTTTTTAAGTATGACAAGCTCAAAAATTACATAAAATAGTTTTTGAGCAAAAAAATCTGGCTACCACCGATTTAACAATGTATAAAACTGAAGTCTTATGAAATAGGGGTTACAGGAGATTAAATTCATCATTCATTCAGAGCCAGTAAAGAAGCAAGACAAGGACCAACCCAGGAAAGGACAACCAGTCACCATCTGTGTGGAGTTGAAACCACACTCGGTACTCCTCTCTATGTTCATTTTTCCTGGAGTTTATCAGAGTTCCGCCCATATCTGCCCAGAGCATGCTGGGTTCATTGATTGTGTGTGGTTGTGAATGTGAAAGCTCAGCACTAGACAGGTCTTCTGTCTCAAGTTAGGTCCTGCCTAGTGTACAATCCTGCCATTCTGACTTGGACTAATCTGGTTGAGACAAACAAAAATCCTGTTGAGTGTCAGTCGATTTCTGATTTATCCTTGTATCCTGATATATTTACATGACTTAGCTCCCTGTAACTTTTTAATGATTATAAGTTTATAAGCAGGGCGGCACAGTGGCGCAGTGGTAGCGCTGTTGCCTCGCAGTTAGGAGACCCGGGTTCGCTTCCCGGGTCCACCCTGCGTGGAGTTTGCATGTTCTCCCCGTGTCTGCGTGGGTTTCCTCCGGGCGCTCCGGTTTCCTCCCACAGTCCAAAGACATGCAGGTTAGGTGGATTGGTGATTCTAAATTGGCCCGTGGGTGTGTTTGTGTGTGTCCTGCGGTGGGTTGGCACCCTGCCCGGGATTGGTTCCCTGCCTTGTGCCCTGTGTTGGCTGAGATTGGCTCCAGCAGACCCCCCGTGACCCTGTTTGGATTCAGCGGGTTGGAAAATGGATGGATAAGTTTATAAGCTAGAGGGAACCCTGTGATTGCTTCCTAAATTATAAACCAAATAGTCAAGTTTATAGCAATAGGGAGCATCAGTGTTTCAGTGGTGTACCAGTGGAAATGAGAAATAATGTAATGTGTCAGGTTCTTCATGTACTGTATATAAAGACAATTGTTAGCTGTTGGTTTGTTTGTCTGTTTGTTCCCTAATCATGCAAAAACATCCAGACTGATTTTCACAATACTTTCCATGTACACTGCCTTTGGTTTACCCACAAATGGCATATCAGGGAGAGAGGTTGTAATGGAGAAGAGACCACCCAAAATCTAGTGCTGAAGTGGGGACTGCAAATCCCATCAGGCAGCAGGAGTGTGCTGGGGCTGATAGGAGGATGCCTTTATTACAGCATACAGAGTTTTGTTCCAGCCAAAGAGAAATCTCTTTTAAGACCACAGGTACTCCTTTTTCTTATTACTAATCTGGATGACAACTTCGTTGTCTTGCTGGATTACAGCTTTTGCCTAAGAGTCCATCTTTTTTCTCTACTTGTGGGTTGTATTTAGCCACGTTGAATTTCTAAAAGATATTTTCCCTATTTATTTACATTTGGACCACTTTCTGATCCTTTGGGGTTAAATATATTCTTTACAAATCAACCAACACCATCTCCAAACACATCTTCTTTGCCACACACTGGGCCTCGTCTCCCCGCACATCTGCCTTGGTGCTCCTCTTCATCCATTCATTCATTTAGCCACTTTTGTTCCAAGGGCCCAAAGCACCTTAACCTGTTTTTCCTCTCCACAAGAACATCACTTCCACACCAAGTCTTTATCTTAACTCTCATCTTTCAATGTACAGTTGATTATTTGTCAGGGGTCGGGACTGAGGCCGTGACAGATAAGAGAAAAGACGGATAACAGAACAGTTACTTTAAAAATGATGTACTGTAGATTAGCGATTAGTCATATTTATTTACAAAACAAAATATAATATAGTATTAAGAAAATTATTAAATTCATATAATATTGCAACAACCAGTGTGGTGGTGCAGTGGTAGCGCTGCTGCCTCGCAATTAGGAGACCCGGATTCGCTTCCTGGGTCCTCCCTGCGTGGAGTTTGCATGTTCTCCCCGTGTCTGCGTGGGTTTCCTCCCACAGTCCAAAGACATGCAGGTTAGGTGGATTGGTGATTCTAAATTGGCCCTAGTGTATGCTTGGTGTGTGTGTGTGTGTCCTGCGGTGGGTTGGCGCCCTGCCTGGGATTGGTTCCTGCCTTGTGCCCTGTGTTGGCTGGGATTGGCTCCAGCAGACCCCCGTGACCATGTGTTCGGATTCAGCTTGTTGGAAAATGGATGGATGGATGGACAACCAGTGTAATAAGGAAACACAACTCAGAGGTACTGGAGTTTCCCACGTTTTACTTGGGAGTCTTTGTTCTATAACAAATGGTGCCCTGTCTCATACTCCATTATCTGGGTTACAGAGCGCACCTGCAAAACAATAAAAAGAAGCTTTCTCTACCAATCGGTTAATCTCTTGCCACTCATGTTCCTTTTTTCCCTGTACCGCAAACACTCATGCTTATTGTCTCCTGACTCTCTACTCAAAACTTCCTTCCACCTCACCTTCCTTGTTCTCCTAACTTCTCCTGTCACTCATCTCCTGAGAGCCGTGTCAGCCCCTTACAGAACAGAAGCCCTTCACTCAGTCACATTACTTACAGCATTCCTTACATACGTTCTTCTCCCCAATAGCGCATCATAAGCTTCCTTGCATGTCACAATGTATTAACAAAACATAACAGAATTTAAAAAGAAAATTACAATACAGGAGAACATTAACACAGAATAACATCACCATCAATGTGTTCCATTTTCAACATGTTTTTCAGTTTTGTCTGTATCACACTTTATATTGTTCACTGTTGCTCTTCCTACTCCATAAATTGAAGCAATACTCGAAGCACTTTCACCGTTTTCTGAATATCTAATAATTTCAATTTTTTGTGACAATTCCAACACCTCATGTTCATCAGCCATAACAATGCATAGTAAATCAATTATTACAAAAGAGTAAAGCTACAAAACGCTATAAAAACTGAAGGTATGTAACGGACACTGTGATTTCCAAATGCGGCCTGACACATGATGTTGGAGAAGAACATTATGCGCTAGCAGATGAGAGAGTTCTTCCAATGCGCATATCTCTTAGCATACCGCATGGCAGTAGTAATTGGCCTGACAGTTAACATGGACTAACAGTGAATCAAGTGATGGGTAATCAAGGTTTTACTGTATGTTCTTTTCAGATTTTCTTCATGTTCTTCCTTCATTGGCTATATGTGTCTTCCATAAAAGCATACTGCTCCTGACGCAGCCAGCCATATTGATCTCTCGTTTGGAGCATAATGTTGGCCTTGAGGGCTCTGCACTAGAAAGGTTTACATCATGCCTATGTAATAGAAGTTTTTCTGTTACCATCTGCAATCGTACGTCGTCCTCAGCACCATTTGTTTGTGACATTCCCCAGGGTTCAATATTGGGCCCTCACCTTTTTTTCTATATATTATTATCCCTTAAGGGTCCATTTCAAGAAAACATGGCATTTCTTTTCTCTGCTGTGCTGACAATACACAAATTTACTTACCTCTAAACCACAAAAACAATAATCAGGTAAAACTATTAGATTGTTTTGTTGGACATTAAAGCATGGATGGTCATAATTTTCTTACATTTTAATGAGAGTAAAACAGAGGTTCTTATAAATTTCCTCCAAGTGGGACTTTCGATGTTCCTCCTTGTAGTCTTGGCCCACTGGAACCTTTGTGAAGACGTATGTTAAGAACTTGGGAGTAATCATGGATGGGGATTTTAAAATGGACGGCCAAATGAATTTGGTTACTAAATCTAGTTTCTTCCAGCTGAAAATCTTATATAAGGTAAAGGCTTTTTTGTCTTTTGAGAAAGTCATAAATGCTTTTATTTCATCACGCCTTGACTATTTTAATGCCCTTTATTTTGGGTTAGTCGGGCTATCCCTCTCCCACCTCCAATTGGTTCAGAATGCCGCTGCTCATCTTTTAACTGGGTCTAAAAAAACATGATCATATTACCCGAATACTCAAGACATTACATTGACTTCTCATTTTAAGATTCTTACAATTACCTTTAAAATGTTCAAAGGCCTGGTCCCTGGCTATATATCTGACCTGATTAGCCTCTACATTCCTGCTAGGTCTCTGAGATCTGACAACCAGATCTTGCTGGCAACACAAAGGGCCAGAGCAAAACTGAGAGGCGCCCACATGTTTTCTTTCCTGGCTCAGAAATTACAGAACGAGTTACCTTTAAATATTAGGATGGCTCCATCATTATTGATTTTTAAATCTCATCTCAAAGCTCATTTTTACTGTTTGGCTTTTAACTCACTGTGAGAGTTGATTATCCTCTCTTGTGCTGTTTTAATTTTCATATTTGTTTCTGTCATTATTTTTGTACTTGTTGGCTATTGTCCATGTACAGCACTTTGGCATCAGGTCTGTTGTTTTAAAGTGCTTTATAATTAACAATCGATTGATTCATAATTTTTTTTTCCTTAAATACCAGGGATGTTCATTTAGAAGTCAGAACAGGGTGCAGCTCCTGGAATTTCTTCCATGCATCTCTCATCCTCACTACAACTGCTCCTTAATCTGCACTCAACAT